>NC_083597.1:62733666-63036696 GCF_020882245.1 Rhopalosiphum padi | reverse complement strand
AAGCCGAAAATGGGCTCTTCGAGACCTAATAATGACAAGTTTTCATCCAATCTTCATAATCTTCCAATAATGGTTATAATGTTATAAAATTATAACTTATAACGATATTCACAGAGTAAATGTCATACATGTTTAAAACATTATGGGACGATGATATCAACTAGATATAAATTCTTAATCGTTTAATGTTTTGTAAAACAAATATATAAAATGTATTACATTAAGTATAGATGGCTAGAAGTGGAGTGACACAGTGGCATATCGTTAGTCCATTAATCCGCTCATCTTAAAGTTAAAAATGTATAGGTAATTACTAATTAATTTCAAAAATATGTTCTTTGTATTATTATTATTATTTAATTTTTTTTATTATGTTTTCACTTACTGCATGTCGGTGTTTTTGTCTCACGCCCATATATACTGCTTCTTTCCACCTCTCCGTCAAATAATTATTAAACTCATAGAAAATTAGTAGGTATCTCTCGAGGTCACATCACGCATATTATGGATGTACTTTAGGTATATGGTATTTACTTGTAACTGTTGTTCCGCGTTCATTGTTTTAGAATTTTGGTTTAACGCTTGTCACCCGTCGATTTAATATGAATTACCCCCATTTTTATACATCATTATTCGTGTAGAGCGTTTACACGGGTTTTGCTCCATATTATGATTGTTTTACGCGTGATCGTTGTTTAAAACTGCGATAAACATAAAGCGCGAAAATCCGCGTATAGTCTCATTATTTTTTCATCTCAACAATCTTTGACATATTATATCCCATACATAGACCATGTGCCGATTGGACAACACTGTTCGTTTGTATATATAGGTTTGCCATAATGTATTTTTGTCTTAATCAATCCTATACATATTCCTATCGCATTGTTAAGTCAATATTACTTAACAATAATTAAACTTGACGGTTGCGTGACGATATACTAAGCTATAAGTTTATCGACAAGGATTTAGAAATAATAAAAATAAAAATTGAAAAGTGAACAGCGTTTGTAGACCGTTGTAGAAATGAAATTATTATACTTTCCGTTCTCTGTGCGGTTCGGTTAGATTAAATTTCGTGGGCTATGTATGGCAAACAGAACGATATTTCTACGGATTCCAAAAAACAATTTGTTTTCTCCTTTGCCTGTTGATTTAGATTTATAAATATATTTATATCATATTCGTATCGCTGTTTCGATGTATTAACCGTTATTTACAACGAACATTATATATTATTCGAGATGTGGTATAAAATAATATTCGAAATGATTGTAATATAATATAATATTATATTATATTGTATGCATTCGCATCACAGTCGTATTTATTGTACAATATTCTTAATCATTATTATTAAACATTTGTCTGTGCGTATATTGGCCAGACGTATCAATATTTAGTTAAGACAGTGTAGTATAAATTATAATATATAATTTATCCGTTATCAATGCTACTAAATTATTACCTATACACTATTAGTAAATTAATTAAACATAATTTAGCAAATATTAGTCGATGGCGAAGGCTAATAACCCGAAAGAATAAATTTACTAATTAGTTTATAGAAAACTGCGCTGCAGACAATCGGATATTTAAAGCGTCTTCTATCCTGTTAACCAATCGTTTATTTTATGGTAGATTTAAATATATATAAATTATAAATTTTGAGAGGTAAAACCTAATACATAAACATATTCATTATTGTTGCACGATTCTATTAAAATGTGCTATAATTCAATTATTAAATTAATTTACTATGACATATAGTTTGGTATTTTATGCGGTCCTCCTCTGCTCCACAGGCAACCTTTCTTTAAACTTTCAAGACACATTTAACCCAGTTTTAAACGACTATTATATTTGATTAAACAATTTTTTTTTTAAATTAAATCATTTTTGAATTGAAAACTAAACCTTATTTGTTGCTGTAGGTCGGTGTTACGTACAGTAGTAAGCAACACTAATTTATTATATTGAAATGGAAAAACTGAAATGTATGCCAATCGTCGAGGTGATCTATAAAAATTGAAAATAATAAATAATAATACATTATTATACGGGTAATGAGTGTACTGAAAAATGAATACCTGTGTTATGTATCTATACTATTACAATATGATCGTAGTTTATTGAACGTCACAATAATTAGTATTATGATCGTTATGGTTTTACTTTTTAATTATCAATGTTTTCAATGGGTGTCTTTATATAATATTAAAAAATATGATTAGATTTGACGTGTTTTTACTTATATAATTAATGTATATTGTATGTACATATATAATATCAGTAACTATCTATGCTTTACCCTATACAGAGTGATTCATCAAATATGCTCACCACCGGCTGCCGCAACTTTTTCGTATTTTATTTATTTGAATTCTAATTTTTGGAACTTTTAAGTGTATTTAAGGACATGTTTTAAAATACTTACATTTTTATACTAGTTAAAGTGTGACTTATATTCAAATAAGTATTATTAAATATTTTTATTATATATTGTTAAAGAGATGTTTTTTTTTTATTAATAAATCAAAATTTAAGTACTTACTTAAGATAATAGTCCACGATAATAGGGTCAGACGATATAGAATTTATGATGATTAGAAATAATGCTAATAATTTATATAAAATTATAAGATGTACACAATTTCCTAATTTATAAAAATTCTCAGTATATAATAAATCAGACAAATCAGTGGTTACCAACCTCTTCTGTTCTATGCCATTTTTATAGATTTTCAAAAATCTCGCACTCCCCTCCTATAAATTGAAAAAAATCGATCACCTTTTTGTGTGTACTTTAAAAATAAACTATACAATATTCGGAACGACTACTTTTTTTATTGATGATAATAATTATAAAATATAAATAATAGTAAATAATAAAATGTAACAATCAATTAAGGTGAAATATTATAGTAATAAATTAGTATAAAATATTAATAATTTTAATTAAAAAAATACATAACGAAATTAATAATTATTTTAAATGCTGACAATGGCGCCCCCCCAGTTTGGGAACCAGTGTAATAAATAAATAATAACAGACTAAAATATAATAACTATTTTAATATAAAACCATCATTAAGATATTTTATTTTTTATAAAGAAAGTATTTTAAGTTCAATAACTTAGAAACGACAGAAACTACTAGTTCAAACTTTCGATTAAGATGAAGGTACTAAAATTTTCAGTCATATGATTAATAGTTTACAGTAAAAAGGCGGGTTTTTATTCGAAAAAAAGAAGATTGTATTATCACAGCCAACAGGATACTACTTAAACATAATTAGTACATCAAACCTTATTATTAAAATATCTTTCAATATGCTTCAAAATTTTAGAAGAATGAGTTGCCTGGTGCATCACTCTGTATATTTTACAATGGTAGTATATCATAATATTATTAGGGTTTAATAATATTGTATGTGTATAGTCTAAGATTTGAGAGAGTTATATTATTTATTATTAATACTATTATAATGATGTGAACATAATTTTATCACGATTGTAAAAAAAATAAAATTGATTTATTCGGGTCAGGGCAAGTGCTAATATTTAATGCAAATTGCAAATATCAAACTTTGCGCGCATTAATAGAACGAGATTATTTAATGTGTGTTGTGTGTATAACACAATAAGAGTAACATTATGTACGTCACGTGGTAAAACGGTATTATTAGGTACACTGACCATCAGTCCACGAGAAATATAATATTAATTATTAATATTATATTATATAATTTTGTCCGTGAATTCAATAATAGGTATATAGATATACCTAACACGCGGGTATGTTTGTTACGATTGTCTATACCCAGTCACCATGTGTTAATTTGGTAGATAAACGAAATATAATTTAACCTTTTATTGATTATAATATTGTATAAGTTTAATATTACATCATTAAAAGCATGAATATAGCGTGGGCGTTTACCTAAAAATTCTATAATAGTTATATTCGAAATTGTGTTTTTTTTATAGATTTAATGCAAAATATTATTTTTATAATTATACAATAATTAAATAAAAAGCTATGATAAAAAAAAAATATACAAAGAACCAGTGCAAGCACCATTATATTGTTTTATGTAGTCAAAATAGTGTTATACTAATCTATTTATATTTAAATATTTGCTTCAAACTTATTTGTTGAAATAGGTGTGAGTACTTTTTATACGCAAGTCTTGTTGTTTTTCTATTATACATATATTTGTTTTGTAATTTTCGATAATACGAAAAATAGTTGCTCTTAAGTATACAGCCCTAATAATCAATATCATATACATAAATTTTTTAATACTTAGTACGTCGAATATGAATATCTATTTTATCTATTAATTTTATATTATTAATAACTATATATATTATACATTATGTGCATTTTTACAGATTTATGCAAAGAGTTAAAAGTGAAATTAATAAAGTATACAATGCATATACGACTACACGGTGAACTGGAACGAATATTTTCTTGGACGTAAAAACACTAAAAACTTTAAATAAAAATATATTACCTATACTTTAAATTGAGTGGGTAAATGCAATACAATGTATTTATGTTATATGATAGAATAACTTTCAATTTTTTCCATACTATATCGTGGTCGAGGTCTTAAAATATTTTTTGTTTTTTTTTTTTATATAAAAATAACCTGCAATAGCATTATAACAACTATTTGAATAATTTGATTATTTATACGCGTGACATTTACACCAACACTTCATTTTCAATTTAAACAACCTTTTTTCCATTTCTTTAGTTTACTATTGATATAAGATATTTAAACACGCATATTGTCTTACTCGCTCACTCTGTCATTATCTATCTCTCTCTCTATATATATCTCTCTCTCTATATATATACACATTTATCAATCTACTTAAATATAAATAATATTGCTTTATTGACATTGACTTAACTAAAAATATATGTCAACACGAGATAATATGAACAATGGACTTGTACAAGGGTTCTAGATTTCATAGGTATAAGATGTATATTTTTTATGCGTTATATTTACCGTGTTTTGATATAGTTTCAGTTAGAACACATTGCATTTCGATCTTCAATGAGGCAATTATATAGTATATTAAAAACATCAGTTATTATATTATATCATATACGTTTATTGGTTAGGTTCATTTAATTTTAGGCTCGTAATAAACCACGTATAAAAACCAGGAACTTGGAGCATGCTCGTCGAGTGTGCTTTTCTTTATATAGGTACAGTAGGTACACTTATATTTGAACTATCGATAACATAACGTGTACATATATAGTAGATATATAGAAATAATTAGCAGAATATGACATTATAACACTTCATTAAAATGTAATTTCTACTTTTTATTTATTTTTTAATCGATTCGCGCGCAAATTATATTATTATTAATCTCTACAAATGTATTTATAATATACTTATATACGCGAGTATAATGCCGTGAAAATCGAGAGAAGTTGAAGCTGAATCAGATTACTACGTAGGGCACATAGGTTATCCAATACTTGCCAGACACATATTAATTACAAATGCTAATACATAGCGATTAAGGGTGCTGAAGTCTCAGATTTTTTTTGATTTCATTACGATTGACGTACTACTATAACTATACCTATTTAAAAAATGCTAGTGTTTAACGATGCTTTTATTTGTATATTATAAGTCTATCCTTATTATATGGTTAGTAGAAGCACATTTGTTATCGAAACAAAATTATAATAACTAACATTATATTTTAGTTATTTTTGTTTGGTTTGTAATGGCTTGGTCATGATAGAGGATAAATTTCGACTAACGTTAAAAATAGATTCGTAAAAAAATCACCACCCGAAATAAAGCTCTATACAAAAGGTGACGAATTGTGTGTTCTTGTGGTCGCATTAATTTTTTTGTGTGTACCGCCGTTATGATTGGATTCCGAACAATATAATTATTGTTATTCGTAAGCCATAAAAAAGGTCTTTTTCTATTGCCGTCAATTATATTTCGAGTAAAAATACTTTTACCACAAATATATTTTTATATATGTTATATATTTTTTCTGTTTCGATTTTACATATTATTATACGGCTTCTTCGGCACAAACGATATTATAATATACCGCATATACATGTCGTTTACATATAATAAATTATAATTTGTGTTTCGATTCATACTATAAATCACAATTATACTGGCATAGTTAGTTATAGTTAAAACAAAACTAATTTAGTTTTCTTTTTATATTAATTACCTATTACCATTAGGATCCTAAGAAGTATAGAACCGATTCATAATCTAATATTAATTTGACAAATGCTCAGTATAAAACCTCCAAAGGTGTTGACTATCTTAAGTCACTATTACAGCTCATTTAATAAAATCAAAAGTGTTAAGTGTTTTGCAGCGTGGACTTTTGACGTGTAAATTGGGAGAAAATTGTAGGAGTAAGAATGACATCGAAGTCACGAACTGAACTATTAGGTGATAAAATAAATGTATTATTAACGAAGTATGTAAGTAAAAATCGATTGGTTCGTGTTACGAGTAAATGCCATGAAATGAAACATTCACCCGAATACCCGATCGAAAGCCTCTGTAAAGTCAATATAACATATATTTAATAACGACTCATTATGTAAAAATATTATTTATATTTAACAAGGAGCATTTGCATTTCCAGGATAGAATTATAGAAACCATAATTAACCTATCTATTCACAATGATAGAATTGAAAGCACAATAGATAATTTGAACACATCAGATTGGGGTAGTTCTATAGTTATGAACTAGTTATAGAAGTTCCTGAGGTCAAAACTGGAATAATGTAACTAAGTTTTCACATGGCGAGAAATACTCAGGCAGATAACTAACATCTACAGTGAAGCCATAGATGACAAGCTAGCATAATACAATATTCTACAAAATATACAATTTCAAATAGAAATAATAATAATAATAAAAACTCTTTTTATAGTCAAATAATATAATTTAGACCAATCGTGTTGGGATAAACTATTGTGAGACATGACAAATATGATTTTTAAATAAGAATGACTGTAGACAATATAATACAGTATAAAATAATTTATGCTCAGACAATAAAATGTGCAAGACTGTTCGAATTAGAATTTCTTAGAATACGAGACAAATCTTTAACGATCTTTCAATTACTTCTGCAAAACAGGAAAACAAAAATAAAACACATTAAATTCGTAGCCCTTCTGAACTTTCAGTGTACTTATACAGGTAATTACGGAAACCGTTCCAAAACTTAGCATTATTGAATTTCGTGCTCGTTTCACACGATTCTCTCCCGACTACCGGGGCTTATGTGAAACGGTTTTCGTCGTATTGGCACACTATGATTGTATAATATTATTTATATTAATTTTTAATAATATTTTATCAACGGTGATGTGCTCTGCCGGTCGAATCGTCGTGACAACACTATGCACAACGCACATTATATGGGCACGATTGTAAAATACAAGAGGATTCGGTTGTGGCGGAATTACATATAAACGCTGTGTAATAGATATTGGGACTGACTGATCATAGAGTGTGCGATGAAATATATTATTGGCGTAGATAACGTTTTCGATGATAACTAAGATTATATTGTAAGAGCATTATAATTAAATAAAATTGCTTACACCCATTATTACACTTAATTTTCTGTAACTACATAATATTATTGTATTCGTACGGAAATTTCGCAATTACTTATCGCGCGATAGAACGAAAAAAACTATTGTATAGATCATATATTTCATTATTATTAATGCATTGTTGATGATACAACAATAAATAACAATAATTGTTCGATATAATTAGTACCTAATTTATAAAATGTAAAAAATGCAAAATATGAAATGATAACCTCTTTGTAGCTGACTCAAATAGAATGGGTTTTTCTCGTACCGCGGCACGGTCTTCGTCTAATAGACGAATATTTTTTGTCACGGTCTTAGACGTTTTCGCATATTTTTTTTTCCCCACGACCGTTTGTAATACGCAAGTCTCACTGTATTATGGAACATGACACGGTTTTCGAACGAATCCATCGGCATCGGCTATTACAATAAAACGCAATAATAAATAATCGTATTTTGGTTGTGTGCATAATATCATAATAAATTACACTGTTAAAGTGGGCTGCATGTATTTACATATCAAATTATTATACAGAGATAGTTCGTTCGTTGTTCATCGTTAACGAGCCGCGGCGTTTGCACGCGGACGGCTGAAAACTGGGTGAGGGTCGTCGGAGAATTTCGGGAATTGGGCCAAGTGCGTGGCAGTCGAGCGACTGCGCGAAAGGGTAGTATCGTAGGTCGTACACGGGTACTGGGGGCACAGCTGGAAATCCGTCATATTATGTTTTCTTCGAGGGGCTGATTGCGAGTACCGTTGATCGTTGATCGTTTTTAACTGACACAACCCAATGGGCGGTGTTCGCGGAGACGGCTGAGGCGGTCGGGGAGTTCTCCTGCTCTTATAGTAATTATCTTCAATAATATTATTGCCAGCTGAACTACCCGTGGCCATGTTCGTTAACAGTCTTACTCAGTATGATGAATGATGATAATGGTTGAGATGTAAAATAATTATCAAATATAATAAATAACTAATAGTGATAGTTGAGTTCGGCGTTTTTTTTATTTACCTATATAATATTATATTTGACATTAATAAAAACTGTTTCTTTATGATTTCGTTATTTTGTTTTTCATGCGTCAAATTGATGATTTGAATGCGGGAAGACTGCAGTATGGCCACAGGGTCAGACATAGACAATGCAACGCGGTCCTCAATTTTAGTTTTTTGTTAATATTAAATAAACGTATGTTTTTTCAATTTTATTTAATTTTCTTCCAAAGTTATTCGTCTTAATGGTTATATTATTCATCTTTTTTTTTTGTTATTATATATTAATTTAATAGCAACTATTTGAACTTATGACTCGAATCGTTCTATGTATTCATGGGCAAAACCAGTGCATAATATTATAAATAAATAGTCATCTAGATAAAATGATAGAAATTTTACAATACAATCATTTAAATGAGAGAATGGAAAAATTTAAATAAAATAATCTAGATAATACATAGATAATTTATAAAATAACTATACGTCTATATATCCGATTAGTGATTATATAAAACTAAAAATAAATTGATATTGAAACAGTTTACATAATTATATTTTAAATTTTATTACATTATGATTTGTACATTATTATATAATAATACGTCATCATAAACATAAAAAAAGTGTTAATTAACCTAACTATTTAATAATTACTTAATATATTTTTAGAAATTATAAGAAAAAACATGAACAATATTATAGTAAAGAATTATCCTGTTAATTTTAAAATATGCAGTATTTATTTTCTAGATAAGATAGGTAATAGACAAATTCTTCAAAAATCAATTAATCAAACGAAAAATGTGTCTTGTCGAAAATACGAATAACTTGAGTATGGATAATATGAATAATATGACGAACAAAGGATTTTGAATAAATAACGAACTAAACAACGACAGTTGTTTAGAACACAATTAATTTGTATTATCATGCTTATGAATTATGATAGTATATTGTGTCTAATTTTACAGTATATTATATGGAAATTATGTGCAGCCTCCGTGTGCCGAAGTTAATTAAAAGTTGTTTATTATTATTGGATATTATCTTTTAATTAAAAATAACCCTTAATGAAACTACAGTGTTGCATAATTTTTATTTTGAATATTAAAAATTTCATAAACGCATTTTTACACGTTGTTCGTAGTACAGAAAGCTTGAACTTACAAACTTTCAAATCAAAGTTAGATATTATATTATACATTATATTATATACAAGTAAAACTGAAGAGTCGCCAATTTATCGTCACCCCTTAAAATACGACACGTTATTTGGTGTTATACGCCGAAACTATATCTCATTCGCGTTTATACTGTGTTATGGTTTTGTCATTTAAAATCTTCATAGTTGTCTATCGTATATTTATTATATTATCAAACATTATGTTACTATACACTATAAACACTTGAAATATTTCAATTTTACGTTGGTTTCACGTATACCTATAGGTAAAATCGTATAATTTTAACATTTTGTACACAATATATGCTATTAAAAGTACGGTTCTATCAATTTAAACACAAAGCTGGTCGTGCAGACGGTTTTATCGTTACATGCAACACGGGGAATCTTGTCGGACGTGTTGCGGCCATCAGTATGGTTATTAAAATATCACATTATAATATACATAATATTATTATAATACGATTTCGTGTAGGTACCTATTATGTTATGTATAGACAACAGACACGCGAAACGGTCTTTATTATAATAAAGAACTGCACCTGAAAAGTGCCACTGCCGACCTCGGAGCTCTCTAAAAGTGTGCCGAACGCGATTCTATTCCTGGCGTAATATTTTTTTTTCGTATCTATTCGTTTTTTTTGCTCGTCATCTGGCTCGCGCCATGGCGCGTGCACAGTATAATATATCATTGTTGTTCAGCCGATTTTTACATCAGCCGACTGACCGCCGACCTTTTTTTTTCTGTTTACATTTTGCATCTTAACTCTACTGTTGCGCGATTCACTCGTTGATCGTCATAATGGTCATAATGAGCATTACACGTAATGTCGCATTGCGCACACGCGATATTTTGTCAAGCACGAGGGGCGAGATCTATGTCTGCCCTAAACATTGTTATCATACCAGAGAAAAACTATTGTACAATTGAAATAGAAATTCTTCAATATTTTTTGGAATTTAACTTTTATAATATTCAATAATTCTCAGAGTAAATTAATAACAAAGTAAAATTTTTTTTCAAGAACTTTTTATACATAATATATATATATATATATATATAACATATGATTATAATTTATAAATTTGTATTCATTATTTTAGGAAATTGTGATTTTTGAAATCCGATACAAAATGTCAGCAACTTAATCATAAAAACATTTTAACAATTTTCATAATTTGTAATAACTTTAAATTATATACGCATTTTATCTTAAATTGAAACTTGTAAGGAGGAGACGGGAAAAATGTTAGCACTGGGGCACAAAAATTCTAATACGTCTCGCAGTAGAAGAGTTGATAGGGCAATCGCCCTGAAATTTAAATAAAAAGTACACACGTAGTAGCGTGCTACTTAATATTTTATCCACTGCATGGAAAAATTTTGATTCATATGTATATTTTTAGAATATGTATTAAGGAGGTGGATTATGGTAACGTATTTGTATTGATTATCGGTTGCTAGAGCAATCGTATGAAAAAAATTGTATCTAAATTTCGAAGGATTTGTTTTTTTGGTTACTATGGTAACTAAATTATATTATTATTTATCAGTTGCTAGGGGCAACCTACGTACTGCAATGCAAAGTTATATTTTTATAACGTAATTTATTTTATATTTATTCTTGTTTGCAGGTTACCATGAAAACTGTAGCGTGAAATAGACCATGTGAAATCGATTAGAAAAAATAACTTGTTTTTAGCCTAGAAATATGTATAATAATATAATATTATTAACAAGAGACGTATCGGCTATTGTAATTTTTAGTATACATTTTATTAAAATATAAAAGTTATGGTTAGGGGTTAGGTAGGTACCGAGCTATTAATAATAAATAAATATTAATTAACATGTATACAGTATTATTGAAAAAATTATAAACGCTGATGAATTATTAAGCCTTGTATAGAAAAATTGCCATCACCTTTGAATTAATTCTGAGCACATTACTGACATATTTGCGTATCATAATGAAACTCGCGAAATGTCATGGTACAATATTATTATTGTATACGTTTCAGTTTCTTATTCTCACCCGTTTCGCGAAACGTCGTTAACATACACACACACACACACACAACAATGATAATAATAATATGTTGTATTGACCTATATTTAAATATCGTGCGTAATCTGAGAATGTGTATATGTGAGTTTTCTTTTTACGTCAATAATTCAAGTCATATTATACAGGGGGATTCTTTTATAACACCAAACGCTTTTGGTCTCAAAAAGAATTAATGTTTTTGAAAATATGTAATTAATGTCAAATATTTGAAGTCATGACAATACAACATTATTTTTTAAAAATAACTAAAAATAATTTTAATTTTATGTTTCGAAGAAGAATGTTTTTCTGAAAATGTATAATGAGTCGTAGGTATTAGTATTAAGTATTTTAAGTTTAGACGAACGGAGTGGAGTTACACAGTAGAATTAAACCTTGAATACTTATAAGTTATGACTAATTAACTACTCAATATTATTTCAACATATAAAATATTTAAATTCTCAGAAACATACGAATAATATTAACAGTTTCGGAATTTTAAAATGAAAATATATCTTGTGATTAAAAAAAGTTAAAAGTTAAAAAAACAATAGCTGTAAAATTACTATTTTTTTTTTTCAAAAAATGTTTTGCAACGACTTAAAATAATGTATAATTAAATCGACTGCACACCTATAATATTATTAAATATCGACATACAAACACCGCGTGAATAATGAATTGTCCGACATTGTAAAGGCCAAGATTTATATTAAAATGTATAACACACAAGAAAAATACCGTTTTGTTTTTAATTACTCGGTTGCGGAAGAACCGATGCTGTTTGTTGTGTAGGTACAGGTATGTTTGGCCACGGAATTTTGGCCGGAGCAGAGAACTTTGCACTGAAATAATAAATATGTAGTGCGTTTCGGTTGGACGACTTTTTGCGATATTTTAAATCGTACGTAGCACGATCATCTTTTTCATACGTGAACGCTATAATGGGATCAACGAGCTCACTATATTAACGCGACCGATAATGTTTTTGATTTCAATTTCGCGATACATCGTGAAAGTCATATCGCGTATGGTGATAAATAATAATAACTAACGTAATAATTAGAGAAATATATATTTAAGTATTACTAACGTATAGCGTGTATTATGTTTACAAGATTGGTGTAGGTACACATGTATTATTATCATCTACATGATGTGTAGTGAATGTTTCTCTGATTGTCCTCTATACGTACAACAAGTACTGGGTTATTTTCAATAAAAATTAAAGGAAAAGCTTCTTTGAAAATCTGAACGCGTTTTTTAAGTCCGCGAATATCAAATATTTTTTTTGTTTATTTAAATGGGCGTCATTGGTTAGATAATATAATATACTATTGCCATTATAATTAGTAGAAATATGGGATAAAAAAAAATGTTTATAAAATATAATGTATTTAAAACAAATACTTATGAACACTATTACAATGATTAGTTATATGATTTATTTTCTTAAAACTGAACATATTTTTTATGTAAATATTATAAACATATAATTAAAGACGAATATAAATCTTGAAAATATTACATTTACGTCGGAATTTGTCCATTCATTTAATCTGTCTCCAGTTGTTCGTGTTTATGTCAAAAATATATACAGAATTTTAATAAGTGGAAAATTATAAAATTAAATGTTTTAATAAATATTGTGTTTGTATAATATAATATTTCAACTGACGGAAAACGGAAAATGATAGAAAGCTAGATTAATTTTATCTCGTTCGGAGTCTGGTAATACGCATTTATAATACTAAATCGTTTTTACGTCGGTCAGTAGAGATCCATTATGCGATTAATTAGTACGTCATAATTATTAATTTGCGTCAATATAATTATCGGAATAAACAGTGGAGTTGCAAGTAAAATAGACGTTTTTAGCTCCAATTCGCATTTATTCCAATTTTTTGAAAAAGAAAAAACATTTTGTTTTCTATTACATAGTTATTATCTAACTATATAAACATGAAATGAAAATCTTTGTACAAGGTAAACTCTGGAACTACTTATCAGATCTTCCTGATTTTTATTTTTTAAACGAAAGAGTATATCACGGAGAAGGTTTCTATCGCAATAGAATTTGTCCCAGTTAAAAAAACTCTGAGTTATCTACTAATTAAAAAAAACGTGTAAATTGTATAAATTGTATACCTTTAAACATACATATACATGTTCTCGATGCATTCCGAAACTACTCAACCGATTTTGATGAAATTATGATCAATGTGTGTAATTTTATCTCCGTTCATAAGATAGGATATTTTTCATCACGGTTAATAATTTCAATATATTACCTCTTATTTATTATGTTAAGGGCCGTGCGATTATTGAAACGATTATTTTTAACGAATGATACATAATCGGTTAATCGATTGAAAAAATGCAACTCTAGGCGAGACAGTTATGTAAAGTTGATAATATGTCAGAGATATCATCTATACACCAAATCAGAAAACCAAAAACATTTTTTATCCTTACGCTAAATGTTAGCATTGTTAACATTATAGACAACCAAACTTAACACGAGTGCATTTTTACGGGCGACAAAGTGCACAGGGACAGCTAGTATATATATATATATATATATATAATTAAATAAATTATGTTGGTTTACAATACATATTAATATTTTAGATGTTTATGTGGATTATTGGTATTCGAGTTTTCGCTGAAATAATCGAAGTGACTAACGAAAATATAATTTATTATGATTGGTTCTATTTTTTTATACGAAAAGAAATAAAACATACGCAATGTATAGACCATCATATCACAAAATAGAGATTCAGTAATTTAGTTATATTGAATATACAAAGATAATAACATTAATGAAAAATGATCATTGCGGTAATGGAATATTTTTAAAAGAATTCGATTTTAAATCGTAGTATTATTTGAATTAAAAAAAAAAACAAAAAATTAATGACGAAGTAGGGAAGTTTTGACTATATTATAATGGCTTACTTATGGGAACTGAGATTTTTTAGGACTCTAGTCTATGTAACTACTAAGTACTGGTTACGCCTTTGGATATAACATATTCCACAGTCAAGCTATGGAACATACACAGTGAAGTATATATATATATTATAGTATTATACATTTATACATATATTATATCGTACTATGTACTTTGGTATTGCTTATGCAGATATTAGTGGAGTTACTACAAGTCTAATACCATAACCTCAAGCATTTTAGTAACTCCAATAATATCGGCATGAGACAATAATTTAAATATTTATTATTCAATAATATTACGTATTATTATCCAACGTTTAGAAAATACATGAAAATATTTAATACATTTGTAGATTATACTTTGGTAGTAATTTTCTCCACTGTGTCAATAAATATGATATAATTTGAAAAGTGAAAACAAACATAATTATTGTTTATCCTCGAATGTTTTATTATGAGGCGCACTTTATTATATTTTATCTGAATACCCAAACGACCTTTAAATTTTGTTTCCGCATGACTCAGCTATAATCACGTGAGTGTATTAGTATGATGGCGTTTAAAAAAAACGTTCTATTAAAAAAAAAAAATCACAATGTCCACCGAATTCTATTATAAAAAATTAAATAGAACAATAAAATTTTATTTTTTCAAAATTTGAGTAAAATATAAGTATTTTAATATCCTAATAAGTAATAACTGAATAATAGCAATTAATGTACCTTTATATTGGAAAATCGTTCACAACAAAAGCGATAGACTCTATCGGATAAAGAATTAAGAATCGAATGATTACAACTAAACGATATAAATATAATGAACTAATTTTATGTACCTATCTATAATTTTTTTCGTAGAATTAATTTATATAGTACTGTATTAATACTGATATATATTGAGTAATTACAATAAAAAAATGTCTATAATTTAAGTATTATCGATGACAAAATTATTATACAAACGAATAATATGTTAAAATTATAATCAATAACTAAACAGGTGTACAGTTTATGTGTTCTTATAAATTTACTTTCTTTACAATTCAATTTAATTATATAAAAATACATATTAAAGTATATTAAGTAATTGTTATTAAAAAGGTTTTGGAACTCAATATCACCGTAATATCAAACAAAATGCATACTTAATTATAATAATATAAGTTTTAAACTTTAATTAAAAGAGCATCGACATAATAAAAGAAAATAATGAATAATTTTCAGTACAGTTATAAAGGTACTCCTTTATATGCATTTAAATACCTATTTAGTATTTAACCTTATAAAAATGCAATTATAAATTACAATCGTTAAACCGTACCATAGTATGTGCTTATATTATGTAATAATCATTAGACAATCTAATTTGATAATTTGCAGTATTGCAGTTATTGCTCATACCAATTTATTTTGTATACTTTATTGTACAAACGATAATCGTGTTATAGGTTACAGTATTGTAATAGATAGAAATACTATTATAACATAGTGCAATATTACACCCATACTACAATATTTAGGTAGGTATAACATTACACAAAATATTTTACAATAAATTTAAATTTGTAAAATTTAAGCATTTTTAAACTACTATTAATATGTATCATATTAATGCTTATTTTCATATAGGTAAGTACGTACCCGTTTTCTCTATAATTTTAGAACATTTTTAGCTAGTTTTAATTGTATTTTTTAAATAAGACAGTTTTCAACAATATGAAATTTTGATACATTAATAAATAAATAATAATACACGGGATGAATAGTATGAAGAGGAAATCACCCAAATTATGAGCAATCGTGACACCTCATTATTTAATAAATGTAGGTCTCTATATACCATCTGAGTTAAAAAATATTTAGTTTAAAATTACTGACCAAATACTAATAATCAATAAAAAAATAATCTACCATAATAAATATAATTTATCATACATTATTGTTCAACTATAGTCAAAAATTAATAGGATAGATAACTGCACAAAGTATGTCGAAAGATTCATATTATATCATTTAGTGGATATGTTCATTTATTTACTGTTTATATGATAAAATACTATAAAGTATTGCATAAAAAAAAAAAAATAACAAAGGAAGATTTTTTTTAATCCGATTCGTAATAACTAATCGCTAATCATTTTGTTAATTTGTTAAAGCGTGCACGTGCTTTTGATGAGAATTATTGATTAGCGTTTTGCGATTTAAAATTTATCGAATTAAATTTATTTGCACATATTTATACTCAACAAAGACCGTGTTATCTATCCTTAAAAAATAAGTAACAAAAACGTTGAATGGTGACGGTTAGGTTAACTAACCGTCCTAACCTTAAGATAAGGTTCCATTTGTGTTTACTCAAATACTTGATATTTTATTAGAATATAATTTACACGTGCCAATCTGTACACAGTGTAGATGTACAATACATATCACGAATATTTATCGATACTTTAGAGTGCAAATAAATTTATCAATTTTACACCTCACGTTTGTTTAAGTAACCCGATGAGGAGTATAATATAATAAATTGTGCGAACAACTAATTTAGATTCAAGGCTGCTTATACAATATATTATTAATTATTATTTATTATATTAATATAGCAGTAAAAAATTATTTATGATATGTACATATTATTATATGTTAAAATATAAAGTAATTATAGTTAACATTTAAAATTAATCATTGTAGGTCAGTATAAGTAAAATATTACACTTAAAATGTTGCTATTTTAAAATTTTAATTAAAATAACTAAACGTGAACAATGAAAAAACTATTAATTTTTGGATCACCGATTTTTCTAACAAACGATTTAAGAATTTGAAGTGAATAAATGTTATCGCGTGACGCGTTTGTTATTATAAGTTATAGTATTTAATCTTTTCAAATATTCAAAATAAAATGTTTAGGGTTTGAATGTTTATTTGAGTATTTTTGTTTAAACACATTTGAAATTTAAGTTAAATTATTTAACAATTAGGATCTCAATTTTTAAGGATAATAAGAATCAAAGTACCTATATTATTAATCTTAAGGCAATTTAAAAAATACGTAAACTTTGGTAAAACATTAATATGTTGCACTAAATCCTTTACGTATTGATAATCTATAAATCAATATCTATAAGGAAAATCATATTTTTATATAATATATTAACTTTACTTATATATATATGTGTATGTTTATTTATCTAAAAAAAAATGTATACGATAAGAAACAATTATGGTACATAGTAATTACATTATACATTTGAGTGAGGACGTAATATGCTATTTACCCTTTGGGTATTTAAAATTTGACTGAGAGGAGCAACTGATAGGTAATATTATTTATTATTGGGGATGCATTTTTTTCAGTCTTTTCAAGGTAGTGGTCGAACTGCACTCAGGTTCAAAGAACAGTGCAGTTTTATAAAATATTATGTCATAAAATACTTTCTCAAAATTTTTATAAAAAATAATTTTATTAAATAATATTTACTTTTAATATACATTATAGTTTATACAATTAAAAAGTATAAAAATTATAATTAGTATGCGAGTATGCCAATAATTGCATTTTAAGCGGAAGAGAACCAAGTGTTTTACAAAGTTTAATAATTACCATTATTTTTTGAACACCTGCTTTTAACTTGATTGCAGTTCGATCATTATACCTACGTTTTATCGGAGTGCAGTTCTACCATTACCTTTTTTAACCTAAGAGTAATTCGATCATTTAATTTAGGTAAAAAGTGCAATTAGACTATCTCGCTATTAATAAGCTGCTGTATCCTGTATCCAATTATAGCATCTAAAATTGTTTTGTTGTTGTTTATGTTAATTTGTTATTTATAGTTTTAGTTTGGATGTTTTGTATAAGTCAGTTTTTTTTGAGTTTCCTAGGAATAATGCTCTATTTGATTTACCATCACTTACCACATATGTTTATGGAGAATATTTCTGATATTTTAACGGATTTTTGTTTTTGGTTAATTGGGCATGGAATATTTTATAGTAAAGTTACGTAAGTTCATTGACTGTTTTAATATTCAAGTGATATGTACAATTCATATTTTGTAACATACCATACATTGCAGCAGTCAGACAGTCTAACCGACTGATTGGAATGCTTCAATTGTACCCACGTTAACTCAAATCTATATAACTATCAATTAAGCATGACACAGAGAGCATTTATTTTAATTACACAATGAACGGCAATAAAATTTGTTTATTTCAAAATAACCATTACATAGACAACTCGAAATAATCTTAAGATAAAACGGAAGTCTTGTGTAAACAGTAAATATTTTTAAAAATTACGTTGTTAGTAATGTTGATGAATAATTATTATGAAACAATTACAATTTAACAATTATTTTATCTAAATTATAAATATGATTTTTCATTATTTTGCTTTGTTACCTCATCTACAAAATTACAATAATATATCCAATTAGTAATGTTATGATTCATTGGTAATTTAAAATTGAAACCGATCGTATTACTACGAAGGAAAACAATATCACACGACAATATTGTATAACTTGTAAGCTTATTTATGACTTAATGCACTTACCTCAAATCATTATCGTGTTTGAATTCTGTTGACAACCAACTGATCGTTTAATAATTCAACAAGTATTTATGACTACAAAACCAACATTTCAGATTTCGTAATCATTTTGGCGAGAATCATAATATATTTTACAATTTGTAATTAATATATTTATACAGACAACTGAAAAATATTAAGATACGTATCCTTTGAGAGAATATCAACAACCGTTATACACTGAAACCACTTAAAATTAATTTCACTTTGCCTGTGGCTTTAGGGTGTATATATAAAGTCTTAAATAACGTGCTTTATTTTACTTCAAAACAAAGATTATTAAATCCAATAAATGTAGGTACCAATGTATTTTTTAACATAATAATAAAAACTAATACTTATACTATACGCACTTGTATTAGCCAAGATAATGATGCTGTGACATACGTAATTATATCAAACTATAAAAGAAAAAAAATGTCGTTCAATACAATATAACGATGTTGGCTATCCTGAAAAAACGACTTTTTGTTTAATTAACAAAAATAAGTTTATTTACAATCTGTACACTATAAAAAACATAATCAATGACTTGGAATGTTTACCAAATGTAAACAAGCTTTGAAACATAAATTCTAATAAACGAACTTATATATTATATCTATAAGAATTATGTTTAAGGAGTAGAATATGATTTTAGAGAACGTTTCTCCCCTTAACCATTTTCTTTTGAGACGTTTGGTAAGGTTATTGCAATTGGGAAGATAGCAAAAGCTGAAAATTAGATGATTTAAAAGTCAACTTACGCTTGTTTGTTGTAAAGCCACAAAATGTAATACATTATAATATTATGCTTAAATAGTGGGAAAATAGTAATTATTACTATAAATATATGTGAATTTATTTAAATCCGACGGTGTTAAATTTATGAATGGTTTGAAACTAACCGGGATCAGAATGATTTAATATTATTTAATAATATAATATACGTTATTATACACGAATAGAAATTAAAACTATTTCGTAGAGTAAATAACGCGTCACTTGCAAAAACCATAAGCCTTCAATGTTAGGTTTACAGTACTTAACATTTTCCCCACTGATTTTACTATGACAATCCTTTGTTAAAACCAAGTTAGTGATTATATGTGATTAAGTAAAAAATTTGTTTATACACATATTATTCACTATATGTTTGCATTAATTTTACTACAGTTATAGGCAGGTCTCACTGTGGATTTTTCGAATAAAAAAAAAAAACATTCCTAAAACGTGTGATTTAAAAATTAAAGATTAGGCAAAACGTGGAAACGTTGAAATAACGAGAAGAGGTTGAAAAATGACTAACAATTCCGTTTTGTTTGTTCTATATAAAGTATACAATCAGTGTGTAACGTTATTTATTGAAATCGTAATGCTTAATGAATAATTTTTATTGTTCACTAGGGCAACTAAGGTTACTATGATAATTTGAAAACAATAATAATCAATTAATATAAATTATAAATAAATTAACAGTTTATAATGCTTGTAAAAACCAAAAAATTGTATGAGCATAACCTAGTGTTAGTCTAAATATTACAACAATTATATTATGTTATACATTTATACATTTTTATCACGTATTGATATTTAAAATAAAAAAGACAACCATATTGCTTGACATTTTATAGTAAAAATGGGTTGTTTTAATTTAAAAAAAAAATATTCGTTGACGTATAATGGTGTAACAAAACCTATGTATCTGAAAATAGTATTATGTTTAACTATTTAAGTTTATTACAAACTATTAAACTTTTCGAAAACACTCAAGAACTCCAAAAATTAGAACGCGAATAAATGCATAACATAAAAAGGAGTTAACGAGTTTGGTGCGCCACTCTGCAGCCGCCTCCTACAACCAGATTACTGCATTTTTAAGCTCTTACGAGTTAAATCACCGACGGTTGAATTTGCACCTATATAGTTTCGGAAATAAGTCACGATTAAATCGATTTTTTCACCCCTTGAAAATATTATTTCATGTTTTCTGTTTTTGTTTCAGCGCAATCTACTCACTCGTTATTAGCATGTACCTACATTCAACGGTCCGGTACACGAGTCACGGACAGGTCAACGTTGTGAAACATATTAATGCTGTGTTATATTAAGCTGGATACGCGTATATTTCGCTACTTTGCTAGCAGTTATCGCTTACTGCACTACCGCAAAAGGCTATAAAGATTAAAGATATATAGTTACAATATACCTGTAGGTATACATATGCGCGTAACGAATAGAAACAACGATAAACCGATTATTCGACACGTTTACAATCGTATGGTAATAATATATATTATAATATTGTTTGATGTATTATATATATGCGCGGTCTATCGCGCGCCGGAAATTTGTTATCGATATTTCCACGGTGTATTTTAATACTATCTTATCGGACATTCGGACACGCATAGGAGCTGATAAAATATATAATATTATATGTACATAAAAGTCAGAAAAAACAAATGTTGTTAAACGCCTACCGAAATCTTAAAATCGAGTCAGATACCGTTTTTGTGCTGAGATGTATGCAATGACATCATACTCGTGATACCACCACAAGCACGCCCAAAAACGTCAATATGCGATGATGGTTTGCCGGCCTTTAGCGGTATTAAATTCTCTGATCGCGTCGCTCTTCAGATGTATATAATACGGTGAAACTTCCATACAACGAACTTCCATTTCTACGAGATTTTCTGTTTAATGAAATATTTTTAAGAACTATGACCTTCATTGGTTATGAATACGTAATTTTATTTAACGAATTCCTCCATATTACTCATTTTTTTTGTTGCCTATTCGACTTCGTTATATATGGAAGTTTCACTGTATATTATTGTAAAACGTGATGATTCTAAAATTGAAAATTTCTTCATTCCTAGAAGAATTTTTCAAAATTTAACAGTTTATAAGTAAATTATAGCATGTACATTTCCAATCCAGAACTTGTACTGATTTTCTGAATTTGAAAATATATTATCTATACATCGTATGCAATGTGCCGCGTAAGCATAATATATTGTATTGATGTTTTAAATGTGATTGATTATTTTTGAAAAATATTTTTTTTCTTTCTGAAATGCTGTATGGTATAGTAATACTATGGTAACATAATAATTGTGACGATACATTATTAGTAAATTGGTAAGTGTCCAACGATATGAGACGTAATAGTTGGATATCTATGTGTAATGTACATAATATAGTGTATTTTTATTAACACTCACTATCTAGAAAATTATTAATATTATTTAAACTATTTTTTTTAAATAATTTAATGATTTAACTTTTGAGGTATAATGAGCCATTCAGTGTATAATATTATGGGTACGCAATAGTCACTGCGTCTACAATTCGCAATTGGATAGTATAATAATAATATTATTAGTGTAAGATCATTAAATAAAAAAATATGAAAAATAATTAAATATACTAAGTACTTACTATAATTTGTATGATTGATAGTAACAGTAAATTCGACTCCGAATACCAATACTCTAAAATTATATTTTCAGATTTTATTTGTTTATTTAAAAAATATATTTTAGATAACTCATCTAGTTTTTTAACGCTCTTACGTGCACTTTATAATGTGCATAATAATATTGCTTATTAGTTAATACTTTTTGTATAACCAGATTGAAATTCATTTATAAATCGACATTTTACCAGAACTCAATAGGTCTATAAGATAGTTAAAAAAAAAAACGGCAGCAAAGGCGGCGCTAAAATGTTTATCACAGGGCTCTGACCTCTGACAGAGCCTGCGATGGTTGCCTAGGAAGGCCATCTTTTTTATCATCATCAGCCAGCTGCTGCTATCTATAATATATATGAACAACGAGGTCATTATTGATAACAAATAATCTAATATATAATAATATTTTTTATAATTTTAATGAAAAATCAAATATGTGCTTAGTCGATTTTATAAATCGTTGGCTATTATGAATTATAATATACAATATACTATGCGTGAATATAATATAATTATTTTTTTATCAACTGAACATTTAGTAAACAAACAAATTTTTTTGGCAAAAACACGTGTCCATAACTTTTAGTTGGCAAACGGCCACTTTAATGACTTTAAATAACTTTTTTAAGCGAAAACATTCGGCTTATATTTATAATTAAATTGTATGGATGATACATTGCAGACAAACAACATTGTTTTTTTAAAATATTATTTATTACGATTGATCAAAACATAAGTACATAATTATTTGTTATTACTTATTATTATAAATATGTTTAATTTAGCTTAATACTAGTCAACAACGTATGTATATTGATTGAACCATCTATACCATACTAAGTGTTGTGCTCTCGTATTGTTCTGTGAATTGTAAACAATACATTAACATTAAAAATAAAATAAAATAAACAAAAACAAAAACAAAAACTACATACAATTATACTTTTTTATGTCGTTTTGTTAAATACAAAAATAATATTTTTTTCTATATTCACGTGACAAAAACAAGTGACGGAGATAATTGGCAAGAGTGTGAGATAATAGAATATTGAATAAAAATAAGTCAATCACGAACATAATATTATGGTCGTAATGCTTTTAGGACTATTGCTTTATTTTTGTTTTTATTACATATATAATTAATATGTGTTTGCATTACATTAGAATTATATACGTATAATGGAGTTTTCACCATTTAATATATTCACTAGCATAATGAACATTTAAAAGTAAGTGCAGGGTGTGTAAAACCTATGGTAATACTTTCAAAATAATACTCAAAATTGTTTATTTAAAAAAAAACAGGACCAATGTATTATTTAATTAAGTGCCATATATAATTAGAGCAGTTTCGGTGATAAATTTAGTTAATGATTTTTTTTAAAATTTAAAATGTAAAATTATTGATGAATATTAATTATTGACTTTTAAATACACGTATTTTTTTAATCCTACACTTGACGTTCTTGGTTATGTTCAAATGAAAACATAAAAAATATTGTGTACAATTTTGCATTTAAATAAAATAAGACAATAACGATACTTGTTTGTCATTGTCATGCCACTAGGTGACCCGTTCGCTGTATTCGGATATTTTTTATTTGCTGTTACAAAACTTTAAAATAAAAATATTAATAATTGTTTACGATATATTATATACAAAACATGAGACGAATTCCTAAAGATCATAAAAATATGTCACACATTTTATTTGTTTTTACGATATGTTTTTGTGTAAATTGAATGAATTAGATTAATAACTGCTGACATAATGTCGCATTATGGCGGGGCGATAATAACCAACAAGTACTTATACCATAACGATTAACCATTGTTAAGATTTGTTCGCCAAAGCATATTTCCCAATTTGCCTGAATACATCACAAATGTAATAAATTCGTCCAAACACCGACCACTATAATGGTACATAGAAGTAGTGCATAACACTTTTTGCAAATATTATACTAAACAGCTTATCTTCGAGTGCGTTTGCAGATAATTATTGTTGAACTGTAATGTTTTATATTATATTTTATCAAAGCTCTATTTACTTATAATTATTACGAAAAGAATCGCATAAAAAATGAAGGTAATATGAGCTCAAATATGCACACAGTTCTTTTTCTGAATAGATCGAATATACTGTCAACTATCAACACGTCAATAAATAAATCAATCATTGCGTTGTATACGTCTGATTGTTTTATTGTTAGTTATTTTTCGTTGTTTATAACTTTTTATGGAAACAATATCTGTGTAGTGTGGGTGTAGTTGCTATGAGCGGTAATAGATAAATGGAAAACTTAATAGATAATATTGTCAAACCTGTTCGATTTGATCGCTGATTTTAAATTGGTTACAGAAAGAACAATATTTAAATAAACATAAAACCATAATTACATAAAAATATTTGTCATTTTGTAAGCATTAGTTGTTCAATGAAAACAAATTTTAGAATTTAATTATAATATTGTATTCTGTTTTTTAGGTTTCATATTGTAAAATGTGTAAACAATTGATAAACACCTAATACAATGTTTCATTAAATTTATAACTTAAATTTTTTTCACATATTATATTCATTTATCATAGAACGTATACAGTTTGAATATTTTACTCCGAACTGGTGTCACTTAACCTATGGACGCGGACTTCTTCAATGAACCCCATTATCTCCCCGGAGGAAAAGTACATCATCAACTCCTTTCACATACGTTTAAGAACGTTCATCTGAAGCGAAACGGCGATACCCGTAATTACTTAGACTTAATAATTGACCATGAAAATTAAAAATAATAATTTCTGTTAGTTAAGATCGGTATGCAATTACATAACACAATATTTTATTGCTGTTTACATCACAAATTAAATAGTTACATTTTTGTGCTATTACATAACAGTATAGCTCGGCTGTTTCCCTGTAAAATATTTAGTGGAAGTGTCTAAAAAAACACATTTAGGCAGAAAAAAAGGGAATCGAAAAATTATTATTTTTTACGGAATCGGGTTGCCATCATGCGTAACTAGAGTTTATTGTAATGTGTAATGTTTTCTCGGAAAAGATCCACACAAAAGTTTAAGTAGATTCCTATCAAACATAGTTTTTTTTTACACTTAATTGGGCTTGCGTTAACAGTTTAGTACGCTAGAGTTCAAATTAGCCTTATATATAAAACCACGGATTTCATTATCTCGGTGTCAAGTTATTATATTATTACTATACTAGATCTTTAGATCTAGTCATATGAAATAATGGTATAAGACATGATAATAATTATTGATAAATTCACAAGACACAAACGCAAATAATTAAATATTATTAATGATAATCACGAAGTTACATAAACTATATTTTGATGATAAAAAAAACTCATAGTGAGTACTATAATAATTAATAATACGTTTAAATTATGTGTTTTGAGTTTTTTCATTATATTTTATTAATTTTTTCAAGTTTGTTATGTTTTTTTGTTGTAAAAATATATATTATTATCAAAACGCTACGATCTCAGATTTTGATCAGTCCATATTAGCTTTAACTCAAGCTCCGATTATTCTAATGTCAATTTATTTTATTTTTAAATTATTTGTATAGGTAATAATTCAATTCGTTATTATGCGACTTAATGACCGACCATAATATACACACTTTCTATATTTTCAGAAAACTACAATATTGTATTTCAGTAAGTAGTTTTTCGCTACGTTTCAATTTTTATTGACATTAAAAACTTAAATATACCATAATATAATATTTGCTTATAATTATAATTTCTTAATATAAACAGTTTAAAAAATTTCCAATAAAACCCAAAATGGTTTGTTTAATAAATAATAAAGGATATTATATGTATAATATATTAATACGTATTCATATTTCATGGGCGTTTTTAGGGGGAGGGGCAAAATAAAAAAAATACTCAAGTGTTAGCTATATAAAGGTTTAATGTTATGTAAACATAAAAATGTATGAATAATTTATGTTTGTATAATGCATTTGTCATATAAAAAAAATCAAAAATCAAATATAAACAAATTTATTATTTAGTTTCGTAAAATAAAAACTGCAAATTTTTTCGTTTCATTCCAGACATATTAATGACATTCTGAATGAAATTATCTTTGTTCAAGTTCAAGTGATTAAGAAAAACAATTTATCTTATGCTATCTAGGTTATTAGGTAAAATGGTAAAATCATGGTACTATTTATTAAATTATAAGTTCATATTATTTTCCAGGGCTCTCCGCAAGTGCCCCGTCTTTCCCCTCTATCCAACGCCCATGTATGTGGTGTAATGAAGATAAGTAAGTTATAATTAATTTTCAATTTTGATATTCAGTGTTGACTCATAGATAAAGTATTTTTTTTCGCATTTCTTAGATAATATAATATCATATTTTCACGCTCATATTTTTTTATTTATGATTTATGTAAATATGTGTTTTATTTTATTAAAACTTACATTTTAATTTATTGTACATCGATAATTACCGTTACACATCGGTAATAGTATCAGTGGAAGTACTTTTAACTACAGATTTTATTAAATTGAAGACGTAGATGTATTCATTAAATATTAACTATTATTTATTGTTTAATCATGTGATAATAATATTATTATTTACTATTGTACATTAATTGTACCCATAATATTATGCATAGTTTGCGTATTATTGAATTTATCGATAAAAACACTATAACTGCGTTAATTTTCATAAATGTCTTGAGTTGTGGTTTTCGTTTAATTCGTTTACCTTCACGGTCAAACGTATAATAACCTTATGTCTTACATTAGAAACGGTAGGAGAAGAAACAAGAATACCTAATCAATCTGTCAGAAGCCTCTCACCCGTATAATTTATAATTCATGATATCCTCTCTGACTAAGTCGTATTCAATTAATTAACTGTAATTTATATAATATATTATACATACAAAATATAGTTTAAAATAAAATAATTTAAACATAATATGTTTATTTGTTTTATCCAGTGGCCACAAGTTATAAGGGATTATTTAATAAAAATCAATCAATAAATAATAATAATATATTATTATATCATTCGTACAAATTTAATGGAAAAAAAATTCGTTGTCTGTGATGTGCAAATACTATATAGAGTACATATTATTCTGTGAAGTATGATCACGTCTCGAAAAGTTTATCGTTACCTATCTATTACCAAAAAGCGAGGAGACGATACTCGTCGAATTCGAGTCTCAAACAAATGATTGCGATACATCACTATCAAAATGAAAGCGATTTTGTTTCGGGGCTTTGATCTTAGCACGGGCACGATTATTACTGCAAACCCGCACCGGAAAGACTACAAATCTATATTACTCGTCAAAATACCTGTATAGTGTATACAGTTATACACTATTAGAGTTTAGGCGTCAACCGTATACCATAACGATGCAGATACCGATAGAAAAACGTTTAGGTGATCGGAATCGGGATATTTCCTTCTACGGGTTTGGACCTAAAAGCTAACGAAAATCGAGCCATTTAGGATGAACGCAATTTGATTCCGTAAAACGGTTTAAGCGCAATAGTGTTTTTTGTATAGGTTTTATGGTAATCGTTCATTGATATTTTAATGCCAGGACAATGGTGTTCTACGTTCTTCAAATTCTAAGAACAAAAAAAAAAAAAAAACTTTTAAATCGAAAATTAACATCATGTCAAGTCGTAATACTCTAAACTTCGGTGTCAAAATCCAAATGGGTTAACTTCAATTGGCCGGGTATACTGTTGTAAACTGTCGCGCGCACTGTACGAAAAAATACATGTGTATTTTTTAGCCTCGCAGAAAGCGCGCGGCGTTATTTGACGTCTCAAAGTTAAATAATGTAATACGCACGTCGAGGAGCTTTACCGTGATCGTTGATCTCCTACGTCACGCTTTGATTCGTGTGTGATAGATTTAAAAAAAATAAATAAACATCGAATTACTACGATCGTATTTAGTTGTACGAAAAGTAGGTATTTGTGGTATTTAGCAAATGCGCATATCGTTGCACGTACACGACCCGGTCTCAGCTCCTGTTGACCCCGCGCGAACACTATAATAATGATACACATCAACCGGCTATATACCCACACTATATTACGTATAGAATTGACGTAAGTACTTAAATTTTTATTAGCCATAACACTTCCTAAGATTTAATATAATATTATAACGTAAATGGATCAATCACCAGCGTTATCTCGGATAATCGAGAAAAAAAAATAAGATAAAGAGTGATCGTCATCGTTTTAGGCGTCTTAATAACAAATGATATAAGTAATATAGTACTTGGGCTAGGTTATAAGTGTAATACGCATATGCAATTAACGATTATGAAATATGCGCATTTGATTCGGTTAGAATTTGTCAACAGAAAACGACGAATAATTTCCTAACTATAATATTGAGTGAAAGTGAAGTGCATCTTTTAAAACACATCGAACGAGAAAACCAAAGTTAGTTTTTCGTGAGCTAAACTTTGATTTATATTTCTCATGATATTAATTAATTTTTGAAATATCATTTATTTAACACCTCGCTGTTGTTTTATTAATTATATTCGATGTAATATTTTATGTTTCATTGTTTGTCTGTTGTTTTTAAATAGTTGACCGAAACAAAGAATTAAAATAATAAAAGCTAAATCACGTTCGCTAAAATATTACACTAAAGTATTATATTCATATAACATTTTTTTATTAATTGAAATGTTTTTATTTGTTTTTATTTTCCAAAATAAAAATCACTGGTATATAAAATCGAAATTATCAGTGTAATATGACGCGACATACTGGTATCCAGCATTTACAATATTTTCGTTTATAATGTTTATACAATATCACAAATGTGTAAAACAAAAAATGTATCATACAAATTTTGATTTTGAATTATAGTTGATGCGATTCATAGACATTTTTACACAACAATTTTATAAAAAAAACATACCATATTATCTTTTCCTAGATATTATCGATATTATCATCTCCTGGAAAATATAGAACAATAATTATTAGTTATTTTAATACAGCTACTTGTGTAAAGCAGTAGATAGATGATGTGATTTTATGAATTCGAATTTTTGGAGATAACACTAATAAAATTTGAAACCGTACCTAACTTTAAAATAATTCTAAAATTGTGTCAATTTAAGTTATTTATTTATCATGTTTTCATTTTTTTAACATTATAATTGCATTTTATTATTAGTTAAATATTTATTATAATAAAGTTTAAAAAAATATTTATATATTATTTTAGGATAATTTTACCAACAATAAAATATATTGTTAACTATGAATTCGAAAATAATACTAATAATATTCTTTAATATTCTTGATTTTCAGTTTATTTTATGTACCAAAACAAAACACCTCATACAAATTCAGTTCGGTTTGAAAATTGAATGGATCATAAATTGTAACATTTGTAAAAACAGTCAGACTGCACAATCGCGATCAATTTTAGTATAAAGTGCTCCACAGTCTATTGCATAAGAGAATTATTGAAGATATGTTTTGAAAAATCTCACCGCACGTTATCATTAATATTTGATTTAAACTTTAAAGTGTGCCATATATCTTAATTTATAATATGTACACATACGTAATATGACTTAATGTTGCTAATGTATCGAATGTCCTTGGGACGAGCGTGCTTAAAGTTATTTGTTTCATTAAGCTAGAAAACTGATAATAATATTCTCGTTCAAATTAATGCTCTTAACTAAAAAATATTTTTAAAAAGTGTGTTGTTAACAAAGGTATGATAATCGACATAGAATTTTATTCGATATTGAACTCAACTACAGTCGATGACCGATGTTAATTTTTTTTTTTTGTAGATTTACACGTCGAACGATATTAAAAATGTTTGATAGGTTTACATTCATTATACTATATTATATTTTAATAGGTTGCGTAGAATAGTAAGTTTATAGAGGTTCGATTTCAATGAACCGCGATTACTAAGAAAATTAATCTAATCTTAAAATAATTGTACATTTCAATGTTTTTCAGTTGACCTAGAAAATCTGTTTTTATTTATTTTTTTTAACATCGAAACGTTTCCGGTCGTACAGTTTCGAAATCAATTTGTGCATTAAGATCATAATATAATTTATAATGAATGAGGCGTAGGTATATTGAAGTGATTAAAAGAAAAAAACTTAACGATGATGAGTAAATGCTCATTATATCAAAAAAAATAAAAGTGTTTTTGAAAATAGAATATTATAAATAAAATAAATTATTTAAAATAAAAACATTAATTGTTAATTTTATACATCGTATAATAGACTATTTTTTTAGTATTTTGAAGTGTAAAAATATAATCTAACCTAATGGTATTAAAAATGATCAATATAATATTATGTTGTAATATGGAAAAGGTAAAATATTCTTAAAAAAATGTATTTTTGTAATGATATCAAACTATGCATAAAAAAAATATTTTCATAAACATCCATTTTTTTTTTTTTTGAAGTAATGACGTGTCTTTTGATATAAGATATTAAAGGTATGTGTACAAAACCACAATAATTTCTAATTAGGGTGTCATTTGCAAGGCGATTGAGTATACTTTGGCACCCTTATTTTGTATTTGCGTCTTATTGGCTTGTCATAAATTTTATGAACACGGCATAAAAGTTAGTATATAACCCTTTAACCTCATAAATACGTCATATATAATATGTACATAAAATACGTCATGTACTTATTGTACTACGATGAAGTAAAAGTGACCTGGCGACGAAAAAAAACTAGTCTGCTCATGTTTTGGCTTCTCCTTTTAAAAAACTCAAATATAGTGACACTGATCTCTAATAATATTATAATATCGTATGAGTATAACGCGTGCGCGTCGTACCGGTTATTGTAATATTATTATGACGTTATTGTGTTGTGTGATTATGTCGCCGCAGCTAATACGATACGCGTCTGTCAAACACATCCATCCGCGAGTTGGCCGATTCGTGTACTCCACGATTCAGACGATTTTATGATATACATTTTATTCAGCATTACACTCTGCCCTGTCGTTCTCGTCGTTAGAATCGCCTCGCGCGTTTCGAACGTCAAACACCGATCCGGCACGGAATGCGTAAGACGTAATGACTATATCGTCGGTTTGACCTCTTCGCCGGCCGTGCAGACTACAGTGGCTTTTACGTCATTCTATATTTATGATGAAATCTTAAGCCCGGTCCCTTTGTCCCGAAAACTTCATCACCTCTTAATTTGCGGACATAAAACGATGTGATACTGCAACACTGCAGAATGGAGCCGTACAATATATATATATATACATACGACATATAATAAAGTGCGCTTATATAACGTCGAATTAACGTCAGCGTTACGACGGCGCGGCGACGTTAAATCCACACGACAAAGTCAACTAATAAGCTTTCCGTGCGCGCGTTCGGCCGCAAACTAAACTGTACGCCCAATTCTAATTAGCCATGTGATCCACGTGCCGTCGGTTGAATCTGACGCCCAAAACGCTTTTAATCGCTTATTCGCCAATTTATAAATGGCGCGACGCGTTCGAATTAAAACCGACTATAATATACTCTAGCAGTCCAGTGATTCTCAACCTTTTAAAATTATGGCGCCTTCTTTTGGCCATTCGTCGATGGGGACACCCTCATCCCCTCATACCATTACGTTTTACAAAAATTATATTTCAAAAGTGGCACAACCGCGAGTGCAAACTTTTACCCCGATGACCTTTGGTGGCGAACTTTCAATTTTTTTTTTCGGTTTTTAAAAATGGTTTTGTTTCTCAACGTGTGGGTTTTTGTAATCGTTAAAATTTAATGTGTTTAAAATTATTTTCTATCTATTTTGTGTTAATTTGATTTTCGTTGAATGCTATTCTCATCATTTTTTTTTTTATCACTATATATTTTCTCCTGTGCAATACGTAAATTCCTCAGTGAGATTAAATAGGGACTTATAGGAGCTAAATTGTTTATAATAATCAATAAAAATATAGCCAATTGTTACAGAAATTTGTTTCTAATTACCAGCAGTTCATAGACATTATGTTTGCATATTTTGTTCATTTCGTTTTAAATGTTTATTTTTCTTACATTTTAAAATCGGTATTTAATTCGTCTTTAAACGTTAAAAAAAAATTAATAATAACCACCGAGAAAGAATGAAATAATTGTTAAATACAAAAATAAATTATATACAATTTTATAAAGTATAAAAATTCTAATGGAAGGAGTTCTTGAAGACATACAAATAAATCACCTACATTATTATAAATTTGGCCCAATCATATTTGTCGGTGTCTATCAATTATTTTCGAGATACAAAAGTTTACTTTTGAAAATATTAAAAGTTTTGTAGATATTTAATTTCTAATTTTATTTCATACAAATATATACCCTAATTTTAGTTATTATTTACCTATTTTACCTATAAATCATTGGGTATTATGATTTTTCTTTTTTGGTAATAACGACGTGTTAATTTAAATGTTTTAGTTTTTTTTGCACATTTTTAAGAACATTTTGTGCATTGTTTAGAGACCAAATGGCGGCAAATGTACATATGTTGTATGACTTTTTAGAGTTCTTAGTCCTTAGTTTTAATTGTATACTATTCATATTGATATTATTATCATGCCAAATGACGGCAATGGATGGACCCGCATGAACGGTGCATGGAAAACGGCACGGGAAATCGGTCGACAGACACGAAACCCGCTGTGCACGATGTGGTCACATTATATCGCCAAGAGGGGGATGTCATTGTACCATTATAGTATTGTGCACGTAAGCAGGGACACGGTTTAACAAACCCGACACAGCGACAATAATAATATTTAATTGTTATGGTTACTGTTATGCGACGAACTCTTCTCGACCGGGGTAGGTAGTATACGCCGGGTGCATCGCAATATGTAGAGAGATCGTACACTACCCCTCACCCCTGTAGAACCGACTGCGCGGTGTGTTTCGAGCTGGAAGCCTAACCGCTAGTCCCTCGTCGCCCGCACTCGCCATGGCTCACACGATCGTGAATTCGTGAATCACAAAGTCAGTCCATGACGCACGAGCACAATACGTCTATGTACGTTCAATGGGGACGAGGAACCTATAACATGACATATTACGTACTCAACATAATATGATACATTGGCCGAATTTCAGTCGCACGCAAAATTTTTTTTATTTCATTGTCAAGTCTTGTATTTGATATAATTTCTAATTATAATATGATCAAAGTTTTGGAACTCACATTCAGAGATAATATGAAAACTTTCTTAAATACTTTTTGTGAATTGTTCTAACAAATCTCAATTTCAACACCCACGAAAAGCCCGAAAAAAATTTGGTGTGATGAAACGTTTCTCTAGCCCACCCCCCCCCCCCACCCGCTCTCCGCGGAATAAATTTGTGAAAAGTTTATGATGAGGTCTGGGAAAATAAACGTTATTACTTATTAGTTATTATATAATATAATAATATATGGTTCTTGTTTGAAACGTACAGAGATAATATTGATTAATAACTGGCTTATATTATATAGCTTATCTGATACTTTTTAATATTGGTTAAATAGTATGAATTTCTATTTAAAAATGTTCTGTAAATTATTTACAAATTAAGTTACTTAATTAGTAAAGGTTTTGTACAAAAGTATTTACTAGTTAACCAATTTCTTTTAAAATTATAAATTAAATTATAGTTTATTGTTTAAAATACGTTTGGAGATCGTGAATTTAACATGTTCGCAGAGTGGGTTTTCATAACTTGACTTTTTTTTTTTTTTAGTTATTGACCAATAAACATTATAAAGGCAATACAATTATTATATATTTTTTTTACCTACGTATTCATATTGTCTCTTGAAATATAAAAATATGTAAGATATACATTTTATTTTTACATACAACCTTGGTGTTGTCGTTCTTGTGTTACTTGTCCATAATATTTTGATCATGTGTTGATATTTTTTTGTATGATTTACATTTATTGATATGTATTTTTAGTTTTTTTTTTTTGATAAAGATTGAGACCCGTTTGAGGAATAACATATTAATTATTATACAAAATTCTAATTTTGTAAACATTCGATTATACAAACAGTTTTTTTGGCGTAAATAATGATGTTCTGAAATTAATTAAACCGTATTTGCATGTGTGATGTTTAAAGCATTTCTGTAAATAGCATTAATTGTTGTTATATCAATATTAATACGTAATGAACACTTTAAATAATCCATCAAGTACATTTATCAGTGGAATATGTTTTAAGATTATTTTTACTATTCTTTTTTTGTCCGTGTATGTTTAATTATAGTTATATAAATTTAATTCCGAACAATTACAACGTGGTATGATTAATTTTTATTTTCATGAATTAACGCCATTCGGGGAGGTAGGTAGGATTTTTTCAAAAAAATTTGACTTAACCAGTATAACAGAAAAGCAAATATAATAGGTATAGCAGTATTAAGAAATTGTGTAAAAACATTATTTCTAAAGGAAAGATTAGGTGGCCTTGCAAGGCATGATTAGTTATTGTTATTGGCTATGGACATCATTATTATTATCTGCAATTTAATATTATGTTCTAAACCGGAATCGCAGACACGGTAAGTATAATTGACTGTGAACACATATTGTTGTAGCGGACTCGTACTTCCCTTTACGAGAGTTCTGTGGTTGGGTTCGTAGCAAAACGTGTCGGACTGACGGTGGTTTTCCATCGTGTCCGTGAAAACACAAAGCTGTATTGTAGTTGTGACTTATTAGTTATTATCGTCAAAACGAAAATGCGTGAATAAAATTACCAACTCGTGGGCACGTGGCTTTTTTTCGTCTCTTTATTATACTCCTCGGGAATGAAGTCCATTAGCGAAACTCGTAGATATACTGTCGACTCATTTTCGTACTCATTACGTGTCGCGTATTATATCGTGATATCGGTACAATGAGTTTTCGTAGACGGTTAAGGGGCGACCATAACGAATAACGACCCTCACCCACACTCGTGTGCCACTGCATGGAGGTGGCAAATAACATCAGTACAGTGGGACAAGTATAAGTATAGTGTAACTCGTAAGACGTAAGTATCTCGACTAAATTGGATCGGAAATTGGACCCTGTCTGTAAGGTATAACGCAGAATATAACGAAGACGCCGGGGAACGCCGCAAGTACGTGTAGACTATTTTCTATTCCGTTCGATAAATAGTTTTTATACGCTCTAAACGAACTTATACTTAGATTTTTAGTCAATGCTAGAAATGTAGAAGTACGATAATGTTTGGTCTGGTTCGGTGCAAAATACGTATTTATTGTACCAATTATAGGTGTAAATCACAGACGGATTGTATCATATTCACATATTACTTTCTATCAACCAGCTATAGAGAAAAATAGCGTCGTATAGGAGAAAAACGTAGTTTGATCAAAACGAAAACTAAGTAGTAATAGACTGAAAAATGGCTATATTAACACATTAATGGCTATACAATGTACGTGCAAAATCAAATCCCGTAGTGTATGTATATAGTCACATATACCATCGTCCATCACATGAAGTAGTAATCATGTATAGTATAAATATCAACGATGAACCTAATTGATGAAATGATAAAAATGTGTTCAATTTAAAAAGGTTTACATTCGAAAATGTTATTTAACTTCAATTCAAATATTTAAATACATAATTTAATATGAACAAATTTTAATGTATTTATTTTAAATTGTTTATGTCGAGTTTAGATATTCATATTATATGATAAATTATAATTCTACAAAATACTTAATAAGTTTCCATTTCTTATAGAATTTGATTTTTTTTTAATAATATTTTAATAGTTATTTTTAACCAGACTTTGAAAATTTAAGATTGGTATTGTGTGAAATAGAAATTGATTAATTTTTTTATTATTCTCATCCGACAAAAAACATTTAATATGATCGTGTTATTTTAAAAAATAAAAAATATATGACAATAAATTTTATGACGTTGGCGCTTATTTAGTATGAAATAGTGTCGCATTTCTTTAATTTCTGCTTTATACACGTAATCACGATCACAAAAAATAAATCGTACGCAATTTGGTTCGATTCAATGCACTGATATTAAATAACGGCTATATTATATGAACAAATCAAACAAATACTTATAAAGGCTGTAATTATTCGAGTGCACCCGTTATTAGCACAGTATTGATTACGACAGAATATAATAGTAAGAGTTCCTTCATCAGAAGAGATGCAACTATCTATATTTTACTCTTTTTTACTCTTTAACTATTTTTCATCGCACTCTCTTCTCTGACATGTATAATGTATTATTTGACTCACAAATGAAGACCCGTGGTTTCTTTATCAAACATAACTCTTTACTTTAAGTCATTAGTTTTAACAAATATTATTTGTTATTGTTATGCTCTTATTTGTCTATCATTGGTTTTTGATCTAAAGTATTGCTATACAAATAATTAATGTAATATATTCTGAATAAATAATAAAATCTATATTTTTCTTTGACAAACAATTTGTTTAAATTTTGATTTTTAAAATTTTTAAGTTTGCTAAATTATACAAACTATTTTATGAAATACTTTGATTTCTATGCCATTTAAAGAGTGTTCTTTGACGATACAAAATAATTTTTGTTAAATTAAAACAAGTTTTATGGTAAATTGTTAAGAAAATTACTTTTTTTTTAAATGTTGATGTATCAAATTCGACATTTAAATTATTTATTTTGAGTTATTTAATTAGTGTACTAAAGATAATAAATTCAAAAAAATAAGTTTAGAAAATATGGAGGCTACGATAAAATTATCATTCTTCTATAATAAATAAATATTAGTTATTACTATTATTACATATATTTAATATTTTTCTATTTCTATACTTAACGACTATTATTCTTTTTGTATATATTTATAATACTAAATAGTATGTTATATAACACTGAAACTAGGTAATTGTTCAAACTTTGATTTAGATGTATCAACATTTTCAAAATTATCTTCCAAACAAATTACAATAAAAAAGGGGGTTCTCACTTAAAAAAAAGTTTTAAAGCCACAGCATGACATCCCTTAAATATTATTAAAAATCTAAATAATAGATGGAATAAAAATTCCAAAAATCAGAATTCAAACAAATATATTATTAAAAAAAAAATAATGGGGAGCATGCTTGGTTGACCAACTCTGTTTAATATCGTCATATACTCATATTTATATTATAGCGTTGAGGTACTTTTTTATGATTCGAATTTTCTCTACCATATAATAATATTCTGATCGAAGTTGATCAATTTTAAGAAAAGTTTTCACAAAAAGCTACCTACTCACACTGAACACTAAATCGAATTCACTTGCGTCGTAATTTTATTCGTAATAATTGTTGTATGATAAAAAAAATACTCGAATCGCATGCATTTCGCGTGGCTAATGAAAATTTCGTCGAAACGTTCATCGGTAGTTTACCGTGTTCTTCCATCGCGGTAGGAATTATACTGTTATTAGCGCAACTACACGGGGCGTATTCGCACGTGCCGTTTTCGGCGAAATCACAGTTTGAAATTAGAATTTTTATTTTTTCTAAAGGTCTCCGCAACGACATTGACGGATTTTTACTACAACTTATACTGTTCGTGACTAGGTCTTTTTAAAACCCACGCACGTTCGTATAATCATATAGGGTGTAACATAAATAATTGACTGTAATAAATAAACCATGAAATGACTTTTATTTTAATCAATATTTTAAATTTTATTTCCAACACATATAACTACAAACAGGTAAATGGTAGATAATACATTAAAAAATAATAATAATAATAATAATAATGATAGGTAATAATTATTACAGACATTTAATACGTTAATCAAATCGATACGTTTGGCAGTTTTTTTTCTCTAACATCGTGTGTGTAAACACTTTATTAATTGTACATTATATAGACGCCAGTATGGTATTATCTCGATAGTCCGACGATATCGGCTATCGACACGAAAGCGATTGCTTTTACTGTTCTGACGTAAATCTTTTGCCGAAATATGTGTCGTCCCGTAAGCCTACTTCTCGATATATGTTTTCCGTCGGTTGACACGACAGTTAAGTAGGTATTACTTACGTCAATACATACTCGTAAGTCTACTCCAGTTAAACGGTATCCATTAAACATCAAACGGTTGTTTGGTATTATGTTGTAACTAATAATATAATTACTAGGTATATGTTGGTATGTACGAGTATTACCGCCGTTAAACTGTATTACATTAAAATTATCGACATTTTTTGCGACCCACCGCATGAACTACACCCGTTACTCGTATACACAGTATACCTTATATACATACCAATGATATATATTTTTCTTCAATATTGCAATATTTTTACTATACTGTATAGGATCTCTAAACGTTTCCGTTTTGTGTTTTGACTAACGCGTTAGGACACTGCGGCATTAGCACAATCGATTAGGTCAATAATCGAAATCAATAATTTAAAAGTGCCCAACTGAAACATTAATAGAAAACGTCGGTTAACGATCAAAAGCTTAAACAACAATCGGGAAGCGTATTTAGCGTAGCTGTAACACTAAAAAGGCTTGTACGATATATTATAATAATACAAGGTTTTTCAAGTCTGTCCAAATGACCTTACGCTTAATTATACAGTCAGTTCTTGCGATCGAAAGTGATGTTCTAAGTACCTACTTATAAATTATAATGCATTTGTTTTTCTTCAATCGCTTATAGCACAAACACGATCAAGTGAGATGATGGTATATTATAAAGATTAAATTTAAGCAAATAATATTATTTATTTACTTGCTTGGATACGTTTAACGAAATTTTAAAGACTTTTATTTTACAACGGATACATGCGACCATTTTAAGTACAAGATAGAAAAAAAAATGGATTGTAATTAATAAAACATGATTTTTTTTTTTTTATATTTCTCGCTTAATTTTTTTTTTGAATGTTTTCATAGTTTCCACATGGAATTTTTCGTTTTACTGCTGTTCATACATTAAAAATAAAATCTGCTATGTGCATTATGCGATACGTCTAAAGTAATTATTACTTGTTGTAAATGTCGATATCTACGCAATTCGATACTCTGTTTTTCCCTTGAGTATAATAATATAATAAATATTTTACCCAATCTGTCTATTATATTATAATTAATATGTCTTATGTTTGTGAGTTGTTATTCAAACTTTTATATTGTATAATAATAATTGTACACAGTATCTAACGAGCATGAAATTAAAAATAAATAAACAAATAATAATTATAATAATATGATTGTTTTTTTTTTTATCTTTTGTATTTAATATGTTTTTGACAATGTAAATTTCTATTTAAATGAAAATAATAATATATTGCTATTGTGATTGAGTGAGTGGTTTTGAATTATATTATGTATATATAAATTATGTAAGTGCGCTGTATTTTTGTGTAAGGCTTTTAAAGAACGGAATACTTTATAACATTACTACAATATTATATTTGTGTAATTGATTTTTTCGTAGTTTAACTTTCCACAAAACATATTGTTTGTAATTACTATTATTACTGTTACTGTAGCAGCAGTACGGAGCGTGTTAGCTGTTAGCGTAAAAATTCGATTATTCAAAATTTAATAGCAATTATATTTACTAAGCCACATGTAGGAAAATATGCGTTTAGATTTGTAAAACACGATTCTCCACACGACACATTATTATAAGTTTAAAAAAATGATAAAAACCACTCTCCGTAAATGAAAATATTAATACACGTACACGACATTATAATAATTATGAGCGTTATAAAACTTTAATAACATTTTTCCATATGCATACCGATCACGAGTGTAAACGTCACAATAATAATTTTATGACGGAAAAATTATTCCAACTATTCGAATTACAGTGGTTTAATTAGCAAAACCGGTCGAGACAGGTCCAATATTATGTCTTAGGGATGTGTGATATTTTATTTAAAAAGCGTCGCTAAGTTATTCTTGATAACTTTTACAGCAGATCTCAAAATTAAATGTTGATTTACGTTATTTATATTATTACAGGGACGTAGTACTATTATATTATAATATGCTTATTTTCTTTTCAAATAATATTATTTTTATTTATAACGAAAAAAAGTTACAGAAATCATATGAGATGTTGTGAGCAATTACAAAGACTCAAGTTTAATAAAAAAAATACCACTGTGTGACTTTTAATAATTGGACACTCTCAAATCGATTTTCAGTATAAAAAAATCTTGAATGCCGGTTGCTTGGTGTTGGAGCAGATATTAGTCATAGCTTGATGTACCCCTAAAATAATGAAATTATCATTCCCTAGCCGATGAAGCCAGACGAATTCACGTTTTTCGTACATTTCGGAATACTGCGCTGATGATATGACGTGTCTTACGTCGTTACCCTCCCTCAAGATTTCGTCGATCAAGGTTTTCGACTGATGTTCGAGTAATATGTATATTTACATATCGGACTAAATCCGGAATTGCGATATGTAAAAAATTTAGGTCTGAGTGTAGCACGTGCCAAACACGTGACGTAACGCGAACATTTACAATATGTACATATACTATATAGACAAAGATATAATAAAAAACGATAACTTTGTTTGTCTCTTGTCGGTCAAATAGTTATAGTAAAAAATCTACAGATACATACTTAGGTACTTAGTGTGTGCATACTAAAATTAATCATGCGCAAGCCTATTAGTTGAGATTATAAAATATTATAAATAGCGTTAATTATTGATATGGTCTGTAATTATATCGTAAAAGAGTACTTAACGTTCTATTAATAGACTCAATTTAATCCAGACCGCGGATAACCGCGAACCACTTTTGACGACCTCGACACCACGCCATGTCTCATCCGAAAAGAATACTATACTATTGGCACTCGAAAATGACACATAATATTATAAGCACACTTGCTGTATATTTTCAACGCTTTCAATATGACAACATTATTTTTCTTTTTATCGAAAACACCGCAAACCACTGCTAATATTATAGGTTAGCGCACGGCGGATACCGTGTATATACTTGTACTTGTCACCTCCGTCTGTCAGTTTAATTTCCAAGTCCCAGTCGTGGTGCGTTGCCACGCCACATTTCGAGTGTCCAACGGCATAGAAATTATGACTTATGACAGTCTGTGATTTTTGAGTGCTTAGCGTGGTATTATCTTTCACGGCGTCCTTCTCCGTCCTCGGAGTTACGTATGCCCTGTCGGACGAAATACCTATAGAATTATATAATATTGGTCCGAATTTATAGTTAATATCCAAGATGGCAAACGGTTACTTGACCAAATGGAAAAATTTTAACTACTCAATTAGGGCAATTATTAATCGATGCAGAATATTATATACGTCGTGAAAATATTATCCAGGATTACATAATAAACGAAGTCTGAATTTATATTTATTACAATGAAAAATTGCTATACTCTAATAACACAATGACATAGGTGTGGAGAAACGCCTCGTAAGTGCATAATGATAATATATATGGAGTGAAGTGTAGTATTAAATGGATGTAAGACTTAGGTATTACCTATCATTGATTTTATAATATACTAGTATTAATATTATAAAATAAATGGTCTTATAAATGAGTTTGAATAAAATCTCCTAAAACACTTAGAGATGTGGTTTTTGAGGACACTGTGTGTGTGTGTGCAGAATAAAATGAAGAAAACATGACAGCAAATAATATACTTAGTAAAATAAATGAGAGTCATTAGAGTAAAAGGGTACGACACATAGGTATTGAGATATGAAAATGACCTAGTTTTTAAATTTTAGAATAATAGAATGGGAAATTGATGGCAAGAACATGGGAAGACCAAACAACACAACTTAACAAACAGATAGTTTTCTAACTAACAATAAAGTACAAACTATCTATTGTGGTTTATTGCTTCGCAGTGGAAGATTATTTTCGGGCATAATAACCGTTCGTATTATAGAGAGATCTGTTTCTTCGGCACCACTAAGTTTAGTGTTTCAAAAACAAAAAAATATAATAAAACCGTTATTAATCCGTTTATACGAAACACGATAGTTACAAAAGTTTTAAAATTGGATGCAGTGGACACAAAACGTGTTTATTATTTTATTTAGGGATATTACTAGTACGATTAAAAAGTGTAGTTACGATTTAAATATCATTTAAAGCGCTGGGAATACATTTATTTTTAATGTTTGACATAATATAATGCTAAAATCTGATTAAAAAAAAGAGTAAAAATAAATAAGACATTTAGAATTAATCACATTAAAAATAAATGTTCATAAAATGTATTCATTTATAATATATATTTTTAAATGTATTAAAGTGGTAAAATATTGTATGGAAATAAGTAAATGGATAAGTTTTATACAACAACATTTTGAAAGAATTTATGAAGTATAAACTTTTCATAATAAAATATTATATATTGGTATAAAACGTCGAATACACGATATTCCCATCGCCTCACGAAAAAATATTAGCAATAAAAACAAAGAAAAAATAAATGCCTCTTCATTTTATACAAATACTATAACGTTTATATTCAGACCTAATATCGTGGTAAATATACATAAATATAAGAAACAACATTTTGAATGAAATTTATTGATAATATACAAAACTATTAAATTAACTGCCCCGATTATTATGGATCATGCTTATGGTAATTTTTCAAATATGTCATGAGTATAAAAAATAATCCGTCCAAAAAACGATTGATATTTCTTCAGCTTCTTGTTTATCATTTTTTTGAGTTCTATACATTGGTGATTTGGCTTGAATGTCCGTGTGCATAATGCGCAGCTCCCGTAAAATATTATATTATGCAAGTGCTTTCGGGTTCTTTTTTTTTTTTTAAATTTCCATTTGAACGATGTATTTTAGTATGTATAGTCGACCAGTGCAATGAACTTTTTCTATCACACACTTAAGTCATTTTCTATCTTACGTCATTTCGATATAAAAACGACTACTTTTCGAGTATTCGTTCACAGTTGAGATAACGTACATAACGAACGTACCAATAGGAAAACGAATATATAGGTGAAATATTAAGATAGATATTGTTTGAGTTTAAATAATAACTATACGATTTGGGTTGTTTTAAGTGTATACAACTATACTGGTTAGAGCGGAATGGAAGGCATTAAAATGCATTTATGATTGCCAAATACATATTAATATATTTAAATTAAATTTTAGATGTATAGGGTTGTACTCGTATTTTAGATTTTGAGTTAGTTTTTGTTGGCGTAAACGGTAATTTATGATTCATTGTACATTTGATTTTCGAAACAAATAAGTTATTCGGAATCAAAATATATTTATTCATTTTGTCCATCAACATTGTTTAATGATTACAAATCGTGATTCCGAAACGAATAATTTTCAAAATTGGTCTACAGACGATTTAATATTATATATATTTTTTTAACTCACAAATTGGTAAACTTTAGCCACCCGGTGTATAATAACGTGCAGTTCTAGTAGATTCTCTGCTATATGCGCACACGTAATATATTAAAAACTAGATTAGAAACCCGAAAGGTCAAAACTAATCAGTTACGTTTAATATCCTCTTATGATGAACGGACAGTATTATGATTCAATTTAATTATGATAATTTATTTTACTCTCGTGTTTGTTCACGGTTTAAAAATTAATTGAATTAACCGTCGGTCTCGAGACGTATAGGTATAATACATCACCCGGCTATGTGTATATGCCAAGTCGTGTTATATTTTTTTATATTTTGATACACGTGACCACTGGCCAACGATTACAAGTACTTTGGGTGGAATAAGTTTTAATTTTATTTTCCGAAACAAAAATACGGTCACCCTTTATTGTAGGTAATAATTGTATTATAAATTCAATAACTACATTGGCTATAACACTAATTAATACGATCAAATTTATGCTAAGAATACGTCTGATGATGAAAATTTTCGATAAGGTTTTTATAAAAGCAAAAAAAAAAATTTACAATTGACAAAATAAATGATAAACCGTTGTATATTATAATTTATAATATATTATACATTCATACGATAGTGTTATAATTTGTTTGGTCAATTGTTAATTTTTTTTTACCCTATCGACAATTTTCAATATAATACATATAATTATCATACGATTGATTGATCGTATTAATTAGTGTTAGCTGATTATGATGATCTCCGTGTGCTCCATGAGTATTATTATTTATTATAATATATGATGTACATCGTTCGTGTTTTGAATCACACAATTTTATTAGAAACGAAACAAATTTAAAAATACAAAATATGGTAATTTGTGATTTATTTTACATACTTTTGATTTTTAAACAAGGTCAACATAAGAATGTTATGTTAAGTTTTATTATCTTCCATTATTCTGTAAAATCGTTTTTAAAATTTATCATCATATACCTATTATTATAATTTATATTTATGTACCTATTAATATCGTCTAATCAAATAACGGATACTACGAAAACAAAATAAATACAGAGAGGTTGTCGAATCATTTGTCTAAATACCAAATTTTAAATTATTTAGATTTTTATACCAAAAAGGAATATCCTCAGGTGATGCAAACGACTGTTTTTCAAATGATAATCATCATTTTTAAAGTAAAGCAGATGAAATTTTTAAAAACAATAATGTATTTAAATTTAAATTTGAACTATAAGTGGTTTTTGAGTTAACCTATAAATTAACATATATTAGGATAATAGTCCTTAAAAATGGTTTTGAAAAATATTTAAAAGAGGTACTTATGGCATAGTATTACTATACACGAGAAATGTTTAATCATTTTATTTTTATTAATAATCTGAGGGGGATTGTATAATACAAAATACATTGTAATACATTTGACTAAATTGTTAATTACAATACGCACATTTATTTAAGCAACATTTCTTACGAATATGTCAACTCAATAAACAATATATATATATTTATATAATGATCTTAAAAATTTAATTTTCTTGATTGAAAATTAAAGTAAAATTGTGTTTGACATAATATTATGGTAATAGTAAATTATTCAAGTTTGTTCCAACAACAACATACATTTAATACACGTTTGAAAAATCTTAGTAATTTAAATATTTTAAAAGTTAACAAGTAATTTGGAAAATGAATATGATACATATTATTGATCTTTGTAGAAAATTCAATGTTGTTACTTGTTTTAATCAATGTTAAAAATAAGAAAATGTTAGTTTAAAAATTAAATTTTGATAATTTAAAACTGAATAAATAAATAATCATTGAAGGATAAAGGGGTTGAGAGTGCATGGTGTTATCACTCTGTATACGAAAATATCGAATTAAATATTATTTGAAAAGTGCACTACGCTTGTGATTTGTATTTGTTCTGCAAAACGATACAAGTATAAAAGTTCATTTTGCAGATATTATTATATAAAATATATAATTACCATACTATTAATATTATATCTCGACTGTATGGTTTTCGAACGTTAATGGTTATTACAAACAGGAAATCGATACCAACAAAAGAGTTGTTCTTAATGTTATGCAATAATTTATATATTCGCACTTTTGCCAACTACCTTAAAATATATCGTGATAATTATATTATTACTTGTGCGCCCGATAAAATGCGTTTTCGATAATATGTGTTGTTATTTATTTGATCGTGACTTTCTAAAACGCTCTGTCTTCCGTCATAACCGCAGCCGTTCACTTTTTCAAAGGTCACGCGAGCAATAAAGCTCGTACAAGTACATTATTATGCGGGAATATATAGTTTTCGACGATAATTATTTCCAGTGCCTATACATGTGTTATAGTGATGGTGTATAGCTTTGATTAGGTACTCCGACCGCAGCGGTGTGCACTGTTTTTTTTTTTACGTCCATGAAAAAAGTGGATAAATATAGTCGGGAGTAGGTTGAAAATGAAGAGCAATACTGCAGCTTGATTGTTGAATAGTGCACACACTGCCTAATATATTATAATAGGTAACGTATAATATACGCGTTCAATGACCGTATATTAAAATCGTTATAAATAATTGAAACGCGTACATTGAGTATTAAAATGTTCTGATTCTTTTTTTAAAGTTTATCTCATTATATTATGTTTAATATGTACAACAACAGCTGTTATATTGTACAGTGTTTATTGTTTAATAAAATACACGTCTGTGGTAAATGTAATAATAATGTCATAATTTCACATAAAAATAAAGAGTTTTTATTTTGCAAAATACTCAAATTAGTATTTTCTAGTTACAATATTAATTTTAAAATATTTTTTATTTATATTATTCTTCTTAATGTATTTCTTTTTATTATTATGATATTTTTAATTGTCGATTATTGTTTATTTGTTTTCGATTTATATAAATTAATTATTTTACGGCTAACAAATTAAGTATGCAATGCTACAGTATCATAATATAATTAAGTACCATTTAGAATTTGCTTTACAAAAATTGTTCACATAATGAAAACAATTAATGATTTAAAAAAAAAAATGAAATATATTTTATTACATCAACAAATACTTATTAAATGAAATTACAAGTCCTTAGGTTAATTTATGCAGCGATGATATCGAATAAATTTTATCATTACGCAACCACTTGTCTAATTTAATGTAGGCATATGAGATAATTAATTTAACACCATTTTATTGCAATTTTCGTTATTATAAATCTTTAACTTTTAAATATTACATTGGAACTGTGTTCGCGTACTTTTCAAAGTTCATAAAAAAAATTGTTACAACATTTCACGAGCATTCAATAATGTGACCTAACCTAATATTTTTGCTATTACTAAATTACATCATAACGGCATTATATTCTATGTTGATAACTTGGTTCAGAATTAGCATATCAGACCGAGTGATTAATCAAGCACACTCATCCATATTTTTTTGTTATATTAATTAATTTATTCACATTATGATTTTTGGTATTTTTAAGTATACTTTATAATCATATCTTAAAATAATTAAATTTTTTATACCATTTATGTAAATCGTGTCCTTGTTATAATACCAACTTTTTTTTAATAAATAAAAATCCCTGTTTTTGCCAGTAAAATCAATAAATTATGAATTAGTTGATTCTTTTGAAAGTTTTGAATGTTGATGTATCTATATTTAAATTAAAACTAATAGATTTTGAGTTAAATAACTTTGTAAATCTATGATGATATGAAAATTATTAAGTAATTACTTATATTAATATAGCAATATTTCATAATTTGTAAGAATAATCGAGTAAAATTAATACCGTTAATATTATACATTTTTTTGAATTCATTAGGGACAGTAGTCTTTAGTTAATAACATTTTAATCAACTTGCAATTACTTCTTTAAATTTCAATTTAGATTTATGTATCAGAATTTAAAAAAAAAATCACATGATTAATAATTTACAACGAAAAAGATTGTCGTTTGAAAAATATAAGTTTATATTGCTACAGAGCCCTCCTATAGTTTCTAGAAACTAAATAATTGAAAATATCGTTTTTTAGTAGAGATATAATTTAAATTTTTTAAATAGAAGTAAGCACGCTCGAGATCTCACTGTATATAATAATACGCAATTAACCTCACAACCGTCCGTTCGTATTGTTTGAATGGAAAAAACACCACTATATCATATATTTTAAGAAGAAAAACATGAAATTTACCGCTGACGATTCGGATTTGCCATATCGAATAATATATTTTGGTATAACATACCTAATATCGTCGGCAGTCGCGATCCAATACACAGAATATTACCTGTACCTACGGCATGTACCTACCTAATATATAAGGCGCGGACGTCTTATCGTCTACGTCGTTAGACGATTTTTATAATCAATTTGTCGTCGACACGTCAATCGTCGTAACGTCGTACACTCGGGAATTATACTCATATATTATTTAGTGCGCAATATGTTTTTTCGTCTTCCCGTTATCGTGCTGTGTGCCATTATCGTTGTACGCTCAAATAATAACGTCGTCGTCACCTCGTCGCGCAGGTACGCAATAATAAAACCGATGTGGCTCACGTGAAACTAAATAACAAATCGTTTCGTCCAAACGGTGCAGAACGCCGCTCAGACGTGTATACCTATATACGATCCGTTTATTTAATGTGCCTATTTGTGTAAAACAACCGTACGTGTAACACTTGGTTGACTGCGATCAGTTTCACCCAAAGTCACATAAATACACGACGAGAAATGCCAGTTGAAAATTTATCGCAACAAACAAAAACAAATTAAACAACGAACGGCGGCGCCGAGAACACTTTGATAAACGTATTATAAAATAATAACCGTCGAATAATTAAACCTAAATACTGATATTATAACAGACAATTAGTACAATTATTTGAAAACTTAAAAAGTAACCGACATTAATAAATAATATTTGAATATAATACTAATACAACTTATATAACATCGGAATCAAAATATGATTATAATACGACTGGATACCGCAGGGGTCGGAGATCGAGACAGCCACGAACGATAAAGTCGTGTATTACTTCAGTATAAATGATAAATATCTTTTTTAATTTGATTATAGTTTGGAGAAAATAACAAATTATTACAAGTGTTGAGTACGAGAATCCACCGTTAAATGATGGTATTATAATAATGACGCGCTAACGTACGTATAAGACGTAGTCCATAGGAATTAAAATAAATTAAATGTTTTACAATATTCGATTTTATATCATTTAATAGTCAATTTGATTCTCAGGTCATTTTTTTTTTTTTAATTAAAAATCGAAATTACAATTTCATAATGTTATGATAATTTATTTGTTATAATTAACGGGACAAATCAATTGTATATACTATAGAAACAATCACAACATAATGATATTTAAATATATATTTGTAAAATTATTAAATGAAAATAACGTTAATTAACAAAAAGTAAAAATTAATCAAAAATAATATGCTGTGTATTTACGAATGATTGTTTTAATTGGCTAATTTCATCGTACACAAGACAAGCTTATTGTTATAGAAATTGACATAATGTAACCTTTACATGTTGACCTTACGTAATAGATCCGGAACATTCATCTTCCCACAATTGAGTTTAGGTTAGACACTTAGCCTGGATTCTTCTGTTATCCAGTGTAACTTACTTCAGCCGTTCTCATATCGGTGTGTAGTAGTGAGGAGGGTACTTTTCATTCAAAGCATAATGATTTTAATTTAATATTACGCACTTGGTATACCGTGTTAAATCGAACGCTAAAGTTTTTATAACAAATTAAATGCATTTTTAATGGGTAGGTGGTAGGATCTTTGGTCAAAACCAAACACAAATTTATTAATTGGTCCCTTAAAATGTACAAATACCTATAACATAACTACATTTTTAATAATTATTTATTATTAGCCTACGTAAGCAAATTATCGATTATGCTCGGGAGTTCTATTGTCGTGATAAGTAAAATATTTCTAATATTTCTAATCGACAATGCATTTATTATAATTATAAGATATTAAGATAACAAGATCATAATATTGTAATAATAATAGCTATAAAATATCGTCTAGTCATATGTATTATTCTTACTTAGAAGTAATAATAAAATTTTAAAAACACTAATGATATCACTATATTATGAATGTAATAAAATGTTTTATTTAATATAAATGTATAATAATAATGACACTTATTTACTATTTCTCAACTATTATTACTAACAGTTCAAATAATTTCATGATACAGTACAATATGTAATTTGTTAACAAATAACAAAAGTAATTTAGCATAATATTTTTAATATAATTTATAATTACAGATTTACAGCCTAATATAAGTGACTAGTTTGACATATTAATAATATTATGCTGTATAATATTCAAATAATAATTCTTATTAAACTAATAATAACTAACTAGACATAGTATTTAAATTTTAAGGTACCTAATGTTATTTTTAAATTGAAACAATTTGGATTACTGTGCTTAAAATACAAATTTGTTAAGAAAATAATATATTATTAGACTTATTTTCTATAATTAATTTCCGAAAATTCTATCGAAAAATTCGTAAGAAAATCAATTTCGTATTATTATGTTTGCATAATATACTATTCATAACTGAATAACCATGGTATTTTCCCTTTCCCGGCATTTATTCACCTGCAGTACGACACGCCTCGGTGGCCATATAATCGATCAATAATGTACGCGTTTAATAAAATGCGAATGTCATTGTCATTCGTGTATTATTCCGCTATTATTATAATACGCTGTGTTTATATGATATTTATCAATCATAAAATTTGACATTTTATTTAAAAAAATATTAGAACGTAATTTTATTTTTATAGTAAAAAGACATTGTGAATATCATACATTTAACATCATTTAACATCATTAGTGCATCTCAAGAAGGTCTCGCGGAATTCCTCTTTCTGGTGTGGCCGACATCTTCAAAAACCAAAAATCTCAAAGCGTTTTATTATTCAGTCTATCTGCTTGCGCCGATTAACTTCTTCAGTATGATAAATCATAAAGTTCTTCATAAATACTTTAAATAAATACGCTCAATAAGTTATGATTAATTATAAGGTTATACATAATATTCGTCATTCCGTCGTAATTTAACTCCCCTACCGACACGTCAATAAATCAATTATTCCCCTTAAAGTTCTAGAAATAGTCCACAGAAGATTGAGTGTAGACACATGTTATTTGTTAATATTTCAAAATACATAATATACCTCACACATACTGATTGTATATATCATATGTATGGATTGTAAATAAAACAAATAAACGCTATTTCTTAAAAAAAAAAAGTCATAGACAGGTAAACAATAAGACTTTGAAAATAATTTATTATAAACAAATAGAAGTATAAATTTACATATTTATTATATAAATACAATAAGTGGTTTAGAAACAACAGTAATTCATATCGTATTTATTGATACCATTATTTTGTTTAAATTAAGGCTTACTTATAAAAGATTAGATTATAATATTGACATTTTTTCATCGCTATTGACTTAAACTAATAAAAAAACATACATACCGTCATTTTTAAACAATATTTTCTTAGTTTAAAATCTTCTTATCCAATCAATGGTATTTGTTCAGATGCCCTTAACATTTGAATTCCTAATATCTTAAGGTTATCCAACGACAATGTAATAAATCATTAAAAATGATTTCTACTGTTTCTTAATATTGATGAAAACATGATCAATTAATTAAATACGTTTCAACATAAACGATTTTTTTTTTTAGCTTTATGTATTAAGTATTTTTTTGTGTTACATTTGTAATCTTCATGATGTTATAATCAATTAATATTTGTATGATATATGTACTTACTGTATAAATATTTGAAATAATAATGCCAAAAACAGAGTGATGAATTTAATTTTTATTCTATTTACACGGAAGACTAAATTGCATCAATTTGTAATGATGTGATTCCATATTTCTATCAAGGACAAATTTCAGCATTGAAAAACTCAAATGTTTACAAATAATATTGGTTGGATATATATCAGTTTCTATGCATAAAAGATTGAATTATTAGCATTGAAAATATTACGAAAATACTCAAGATAAAAATTGAGGCAGTCTTGAGGCTACCGAACTATACGTTATTATACAGTTACTCTAACATATTTTACGTTAATCGTGTAATCATTAAAAAGTTTCAACACATTAATAAACAAAATCTAAATATTGCAAAAAATAACGGAATATTTAATCAAATAAATTGGAATAAAAATGAGACAATTTGAAACTGAAGAATTTTGTTTGAAAAACGAGAATATTTTGTATTTCATTAATGTTAAACGTAGATGCGATGAAAAATGTAAATATATTTTATAAGTTTACTTGTATTCAGACTTTTAACGCGCATTATAGCATAAGGAGTAGTCGTATGTAGAGTGAATGGCCTTTTTGCAATATCTACGAAGTCAGGAGATGTCATATGATATTCTGAACGTACCAGTAATTCAAAATGTATGTTACAACCATTTTATCACATAAAAATTTATAGTAGAGAAAAATGTTTTTACGACAGTTTATTTATTTATATAAATATTTAAAACGATCAGTAAATTTTATACATTTTTTCAATATTTTAGGGGAGTTTTATGGGGAACTTAAGAAATTCAAATGGAAACTTATATTTTTTTTTGAAATCCAATCATAAAATGAAAAAAATTTTATTTCTATATATAAAAAGAACTTTTGTATTAAAAATATTTTCTTTATTATGAATATTTTTTATTTATATGATAAAACGATTGTAACATAAATATTGAATAATCCTATGTATGTGTATCTATTTAGTATATTTATGTTAGTAAATTATAAGTGTGAGTGGTTTACGATCGTCACAAGCACGACGTTATCAAATACTACAAAATTCATTAAAAAAAAAAATTAAAGTGGCCGAATTTCTAATCCTAAATATAATTTTATCTACAGTACAAAAATGTATATCATAATATACACGTCAAATATTTTAAAAGTATGTACAATATTTTTTTAAATAATTATATTTTTCTTATTATTTTGTAACGTCATAAGGTTTAAAGTTTTTACTTTTTTAATGACCACATTTAGTAATTCTTAGTGGAATATTTTTCTGAAAGTTTTGATAAAACTTTAAATTTTGAACAATTATAGTAACTTAATGATAATTATTTAAAGTTTCGTTAAGTGATGTGAAATAATATAGGGGTACAAAATGCTGTTCTAGTATCTATTAATTCGTTCATCGACTGAAAATACCCGTTTGAAATTCACGTTTATTAATAAATAAATATATAAAAATTAAAAAAAAAATTCTACTTCAGGCTATGCAATTGAAAATGTATGTATGCTGTCATTTAAAAGTATAAAAAATTTAAAATTGTATCAACAAATAAACGCACTCGAATTATGTAAACGATTTTTTTCAAAAACGTTAGTATACTGTTGTGGGTAATGAGTGTTAAAAAATCGTCTTTATTATATGTATAGGTGACCGTCGTGAAACGCGTAACGCAAATATATTTTTTCAGCAAAATTCAGTTACTTTAAAAAGCCCTTGAAACACATCACTATTTAAATTATTAATACACATTGTACACGTTATTATTTATGGTCTAACACGTATTACGCTTAATTTAATTTAAACGTAATTTGAATTCATAACTATTGGAGACGCGTGCGAAAATAATCGTTTCGTTGCAGAATACTTTTAACTCTCAAACGTCTGAGTAGGTGCCATTTGAATATTCGATTTGACGTGGTTCCGCAATAAGCTTATTGAAAATATTTTTCTAACGCCAATGTCAGTCTGTATACGCATACTGAATTGTTCTGAAGTACATAAAAATTCGCGATGGTGATGGGTACCTTCGATTCGCGGGACGACGGTGTACACACACACACGTTGTACTGTACTAATTATATTATGTTCGTAATACGAATTATTATGTGCGCAATTCGCTAATTAGATCATTACGTAAACCATTGAATTTTCTAGAAAATATTAGCGATAAAACATCGTTATAAAACTGTTACGACCGTGTCTGTGTATTACACAGGGTGTGACAACAAAAACTGACAACATGTATCGTCGTCTACTGTGTACTATAAAGTCATTTGTTCTGATTAATAATAACAAAAAAGGAACAAGAAAATGTCAGTTTAATAATTATTTATGTAGTATTAGTAAATTGATTATTTTTTTTATTATCATGATATACGCACTATACCTTAATAGTTTATAAATTGCATTTCAAAACTTTTCGGTACATCGTGTATATTAATTATTAGGTTATGATTTAATACAACAGCCAGTAGCTGATAAACGCGCTTAAATCGCACAACTCAGCAATAATACCCATCATAAATGATATTTTGAAAAAAATATATACTTGATAATAGTAATACATATATAATATAATTCATTCTGTATTATTATTAAGTAACACATATAATATTATAAAATGCGATTAGCAAAGTGGACGTCGAAAAAAATTGCATCATTAAAATATATTTATATTTACGAGTATGCACACTTATACGCGTGTTAATAATAATTAACGCTAATTATTGGTATTGGTCGCGTGTATTGTTTGTCGCGCGGCGGCGAGTTTCTTTTCGTTCATCTATACATATAGGTGTACACATTTTTACATCGTCACTTAAACATAAAAACATATTACTATGCAAAGATTATGCCAAACGTCGCAAAAATGCGCATCGAAAGTATTATATCCTTCGGAGTTTATTTATATAATAATAATAGTAATATGTTATAATGGTTATATTATACAGAGCGATTCACCAAATATTCTCACCCACAATTTTTCATTAAATAATAAAATTTTGAATTATGATTTTTGGAATTGTAAATATATATATAATGACTATATTTTTAAATTCTTGAGTTTGTTTTACTACATAACCGCTAGCGATACAAACTTATATTTTTCAAATATAAAGAACCTTTCTTTTTTATCCTCTAGGCAATTTACAGTTTGAACTTTTGTCTTGAAATTCAAAATTTGAACTGGTAGTTTTCCAGTTATCAAAAGATTTATGATTTAAGATAATTATCCAATGATGACTTTTACAAAAATATAAAATATTACGTCATCTAGTATTTATTATACTACAGCCGTTTTTAAAATTGAATGTCGATGTGAAAAATTCTAAATCACCCCATACATCTCAAACCCAATATCATGAGTGGTATATTAACCCTAGTATATAAAGTTAAATAACACAAAATCAGCTCGTTTGAATTTTGATTTTGATACGTCAACATTTTCAGAAAAATATTGACTTAATAATTTACAATAGAAATAGGAGATGCTCATTAAAAAGCAGAAGTTTCTATAGAACAGCCCTTCAGTTGTTTAAAAAAAACTCAAAAATTTGAAGAACTTTAAACTTAAAGTGTATTAAAAAAAATTTCAAAAATCAGATTTTGAATTGCTGCAATATCGAATTAAAGAAAGGGTAAAACACGCTTGGTGAATCACCCTGTATATATTCTATAGGTATTTATTATACAGGTTACGGTAAAAGTAAATAAGTATGTAATTGTTAAAATTGCGCCGATTAGATATCTTTATAAGAAAATGAAAACAAATTACAACATTAATATAATAAACGTTAAATTAAACATGGTTATAATGTATAGACGAGACACACATATTATTTGATTTTTAAAAACCGAAAATAGTTTAAATTCTTTAATTCTCAATGATTAATAAAATATAATTATACACGATTAACTGTACAGTGTAGTATATATTCACATCTCAATACACAGACACCGAATACCAACACATATAATTATTGTTTTACGTTTAAAAATTATGTCTAACGCAATAAAATTATGTAACAGTATCATATAAACGGACAGTATTGCGAGCAAATATGAATACGGTTGGCCGAAAATCGTGCGTTGTGCCATATCTGTAAATTATGTTTAAATGATGATTCGATTTAATAAAGTAATAATTAGCAGCTATACAAGTAATATTATTTACAGTTCTAATTGTGCGGCGCAGACTATACTATTTTTTCCGGCTAATATATAGGTATACACGAAGAGGTATTGCAGTTTTGTACGACGATTTTTGCATCGATCGAATTCTCAACTTTGCCAATAAACGCGATGCACAAGTACAAAGGCGCATTATATAGATGTACTACACGAAGTATAATAACAAAAATTATTGCTATTATTATAATTATTATTATCATCATTTATTTCTGAACATTTTTTTTATTATACGGCGCATTGTGTTCCGTGCATCGCGTGCTGACCGGAAAAAAATGTGATTTTTTTTTTACGACTTTGCCGATCAATCAACACACGATTTCCTGACAATCGATTTAATTCGGAAATCGCGTTCCGCGCGGGGAAAAGTATTTTTTTCGTTTAACATATTTTTACTTATTAATATTACACTGCACAGCCCGCGGGGACGTCTGCGCGAATCGTACGTATTGATGTGTCTCGCTCAAGTATCTCGTCGACATCGCGGGTCGTACAAATAATACATATAATACGATTATTATAATATTATTATATGGTAATATTTATTGCGGTACGACCGGGTTATAAGAGACGTAGGTCACAGCGACCTTGAAAACTCGTATTATTTGTTTATATTTATTTTATTGTATAGTTGCGTGACACGATGAATATACTTCAACACACGGTTTTCAAACTGACGTTGCGTACCTGTAGTGAAATCGTTGTTTTTCAAAAAATATAAAACAAACTTATCGTCAAAAAATCAATTGAAATGTTCGTAATGATGCATAATATTATTGTTATTATTATTATTATTATTATTATTATTATTATTATTATGTGGTGTTACGATTGACGATTGACGAATTACGATTGACGTCATTTTCGTAACACACATCATACTCATACATAAACATACGTCACCGAGTCTAACGTTCGGCACTGTTGTTGTGTACGACGATGATCTTGGTATAAATATTATGATAATTATTGTGAATGGTTTATTATTATTTTTTTTTTAAGTTTCAAGTACGATTATCAAACTCTGCACCCATCATTTGTCTTCATCGCAATAACCGCTAACCGAAATCATTGATACGTCCGTACGGTTAACTACATTACGCGTCAAGATTAGTTTGGGCCAACCCGAATCGCGATTAATTTCTCTAAATACTCAAATATTCTATGAGAAGCCGCAGTAAAGTTGCTACTCGTATATTATATCAAATAGCTCCACACGGACATAATATTATTGATTTATTTTTTGATTGATGGAAGGATGAGTGCTAAAAGAAGAACTAGATTAGAAGTGATGAAAATATAAATATTAAATATATTCTGTGTAGTGGCGCCGAACTCATATTATATGTTATGTGAAGCGATCGACACCTTAAATGGGTTTATCATATAAATGGCTACAACTATTTTGCACACATTTTGAAATTTCCCTGTTAAAACCTGTAACTTGTTTGCGCACAACATATTATATTGTAGAGGGGACCTCTCGTTAACACAATAATATGAATAATATGATATACCCATGAATATATTATGTACATAATATTATTACAGTAGAACCTCGATTTTCCGAACTAATTGGGACCGCACCTAGTTCGGATACGCAAAAATTTCGGGTATTGGAAATTAAAAAAAAAATTTTTTTAAACATTAAAATATATTTTATATTATATACATATATATATTTATTATTATTATTAATATTTTATTAGAATCACATAGGTACCTACATTACATTTACATTATTAGAAATACATTACATACATAAGATTATGTTCCTATATCAGGGCTGGGAAAGATGCCTAAAATAAAGAATCTAAATACCTACAAGATACATTTATAGTTCGTATCTAAATACAGGATACAAGATATACTACGATATTTTTAAAGATACTAGATACTGAGATACGGGTTGCTAAGATACATATAAGATACAAAATACTTTATACATTTATTAATATTTATTTATTTATTTATTCATTTACATTAGGTACAATAAAAAAGAATATAAATATACCTTAAACATTATTCATTCAAATTTTGATTTTTTAAATTATTACTCATCCTAATAGAAGGACCATACTTTCAAATATTTAAATTATATCGATAAAAGACAATCGTTAGGTTAGGTATTATATACAAATTGAGTATTTGTAAATTTAATTTTCAAGTATACCTCAAAGTTCCAAAAATCGAAACGTGAATAATTCGTTACTGAACTTTAAAATGGGGGTGAGAATATTTATCAAATCATCATGTAAAATGTGTATCCCACGGCTATATACAACTACAAATTACAATAACGATAATAATACATTAATACCTATAAATTGCTATATTATAGTATATAGATTATACATGGACTATCTCGACGAATCAAACGCAGTTTCTATAAATCATAACATACACAAGTACATGCAATAGACACCCGTGTAAATTCGTGTATGAAAATGTAGTATATCATCGTCACCAGTAGGTGAAAATGTAGACATGCACATAATAAACTATCAAACAACAAGAAGGATGAAAATGATAATAATAATGACAAGAAGACGAACAGTAGAGTAAAAGCCAAAACATATTATATCGCGAATCTTGTAAACGCGTATAGGTAATACACCGTACAGCACCTGTTGAAATTGCGTGCGGATTAAAAGTGCTAACAAATCGCTCAGTAAATCACGTCATCGTATGGAGGATTAGGTCTCGATTGATTAAATACACTCAGATGCCTTTGCTGAACGTCGTTCGTCTGGTTGTAACCGAAACCATAATTAGGTGACTTATTAACCCACACGCCAGTACAGAGCGTTTAAAATAACGTTCACAGCGGAAGGGGTGCCATTTCAGTTTTAAAATTTAACATATATTGTTATTGAATTTTTTTTTCACTTTATTATAAGTTTTGATATAAATATTCGAACGCGATACGTTAATCACGGTGGAGAGTGAAGACAACTCAAAAACTACATTTTAAATATTCAAATCCAGATCTGAGAACTAATAATTTATGTATTTAAATGAGTGAATGTATACCATAACTGTATTCAACAAGTCTTTTGAGCATTTTCCAATATTAGTATTTAGTACCTATAACAACTTTTTTTTTATATTAAAATATTTAAAACATCTTGGCTAAACATAAATACAACAGTGAACACTGATTTTTGCAAAACACGAACAATACGAATAATAAAAAAATAAATTAGTGCAGTGGAACCCTACAAAATGCTGGTCCACAACTCCGATAATGTATATTATTAATTATAATTATTAACTATTATGTAACCAAAAATCACTAATAACGTAATACTATAATATTATATAAAATCATTATAATAGGTATTAAGATTAACTAAATTTGATGGTGAATTATTATTTGTTTAAAATTTAATAACGTAACTAGATAGTTGTCTAACTACTTGAAACAATTTTATTTGTTATTAATCTATTGTTATCATATCAATGGAAAAACACATTACAAGAACTAATTGGTTGAATTAGTAAAAAAAATATTGGCGTATTAAATTTAATTTCTATGTGATAAATATAAATTAATTTCACAATTTTATGAATATATTATCGAACATTTTTAGTACTTATATATTTTTAAATACTTAATGATTTTAATTGTAATATTTCTCGACTTTATAATTTTAATAATATATTTTATATTATTAAAAACTTCATAAATTTAAAATAATTAGACTATTGATTTGAATTTGAATTAATTCACAAACAATAATATTTCAAGTCTATTCAAAATAAAATAAAAAGGATAAGAAGTAACTTGGTCATTTTTGGATATTACTTATTAATAATTAATAATTACGTCGAAAATGCAAAAAAATGCAAAATAAAAGTTTTGTAAGTGAATTTGTTGTTACATAATTCAAATTATATACTTACAAAGCTACGTTTCACAGCCTTAAAAAAAAAAAATGAACTTTCCTACAAATTCACAGTCCCAGTAATTATCTATTAAATACTAATGTTTTACGTAATATTAATTTTCGTAATATATAATATCTACATTTTTTCTGGTCCTACATTTTATAAAAATGAATAACCATAACAGTCATTATGTTTTTTTTTGTTTATGTGACTAATTTCAATTATATGTACGCATAATGCATATTCAATACATTTTTAGAACATTACAACTCGAATTAATGTTATCACATTTAAATACAAATTTTTGTATTTAGGGTATTATCATTGATATCATTTATTTATTACTTTATTAGTATATTACGTATATTACCTAATTGTCATAATTTATTTTATTTGATTATTTGTCTAATTATTATAATATTATTCCATACTTATTATACGTCTAAATAGAATATTTTAATATTTTCACATTAATTAATTAATAAAATGACAAATTTAAAAAAAAAAGGCTTATTATACTATATAACATATAAGTATAAATATAAGGAATATTATTTTTAATTTGTATGAATATATGAAAATTAATGACTAATGAGTTATGACACAAAAATCAATTAACATTATAATAAACAGATGATAACATTGTTAGTAAAAAACAAACAATTAAAATATGATAAACATTATATAACTACAATAAAAACGGATAACAATTACATATTTGAAGTTTTCTATTGACCTGTAGTCGATAATTAGTACGAAATAGATAAAAAAAAAAACTTATATATTTACATATATTCCAGTAAGTGTATTGATAGTTGATAGTGGTTATAGGTACCTAATTTATTAAAACACTACGATTTGTAATAAAACTTTTCTCTTCGACTTCCAGTTAAGAACATTTTAACAAATTACTCAATTTAAATGTTGAAACTTACTTTTTGTCAGAGTTCAAATTATAATAAAAAATTAAAACTTGTAATAACTACAAGTGGTAATTACCAAAATTATGTTTGTTTTTCGACTTTCAATGTATCATTAATGACGTAAAACTTTTTTTTTATGTACACTAAAACATATATTACCCACCAAATTATCTATAATAAATTATAAACAACGTTTTAATTTTTCTGTTTGTGCATATATATTAAACTTTTTCCGGCTAGATTATCGTGCGAAAAATCACATAATATTATTATTATAACCATAAAAAAAAGTTTTATTTCTAACACTCACAAATAGTATCGCGCTATCAAAATATCTTTGCCAACATTAAGCGACGAGAAAAATGTTATAAAAATTAAATTAATAATATATATTTTTATTCTTTGTTTGGTAATGTTTGAAAAAATTATTTAAACTTAAAATGATTCAAAGAGTCAAGACTATAATAATTATAAAAATGCACACGATAGCCGCAAAGTATATTTTGAGAATGCAGTTGACAAATTCACCGTTTATTCAGATGAACGCGATTGTATAAATTATTTTTTAGAAAATTCTATAAAAAATAATTCGATATATTTATTAGTTATACGTTGAAATTAAGTGCGATTGTTGTAAAACATGATTTCGGATATAATTATTATTATTCACTAATCGTACAACGCATTGATTGCAAATTGTGAGAAATACACTGAAGGATTTAGTCATGGATTATTTGTATATTAAATTAAACAAATACGTAAAATTATCATTCGAATGGATTAGTTATTCAAAGAATTATTATTTTATTATAGTATTGTGCTGAAGTGCACAATTTTCAAATATTTTAGACACTGGCTACTGAAATTATAGTAGAAATAAAATATTGCAAATTCAGTAATGTCTGAGCGGGTCGCATGCGTCCGGAGATTTTTTCGATTTTTAAAACGTGTAAAACGTCCAATATCATCAAGCGTTTACACACATCTTACATAATTGCATCGGGGAAAGATCAACGAACCCGATTGCCGGATAAGCAACGTTAATTAAGCATATTTCACGAATTACAATCGAATAATTGTATTATCTTCATCGATTGCCACTGGCGGCATTGTACCCATCAGACACGGCGATACGTGTATATACAGAGTGATTCGCTCAGCACGATACCCTCATTATATGTATTCAAATTCTGATTATTCGAATTTTCTAGTACTTATAGATAATCTGCTTAATAGCAATAATAATATGCCATACATGATGTTTATTAATATTAAAGACTATTATAGTATTAAATTTTTTTATTGCGATGATCTATTATTTAATTTTAAACGAAAACCACTAATTTTACATGTAATGGGTTTCATCTCGAATACGTAATAACAAATTTAGGTTTTTGAAAATCTGGAACATTTAAAATTTTTAAAAATCAGAGTTTGAATAAATGCAAAATTCAAGGATACAATAAGGGGGTTGAGAATGTTTGGTGAATCATTCTGTATAAGGTATTATACGTCGTACGTTACTATCGAATCAATATGGAATACCAATCGGTTCAAAGGCCGCGTTCGTACGTAATATCAAACTTTACACTCGGCTAATGATAACATAATAATAAAATATACTGAATGAACTCTTTACGGAATGATCACATTAAACCGAACGTGTCGACGGGAACGTGTGCAGGTTGCTGCAGCTTACGTCCATCGGTTAATCGCCGTGTCGCTATTGTCGTACATTGTTGTACCTTACACATTTCACTATATTACAATAATAATATTATATACTTGTCAATCTTGTCCATCCATTATATTCATAATTTTTTTTGTACATGATCTCGCGCATTGTAGTCGTTGTCGGGTTTCATTAGCATAACAGCACATATTATATAATGGCATTTTGATATATTATTAACGATTCGGACGCGTTTACCGATTAGAAGACTAGCTATGACCGGGTTTGCAAAAATGAAAAAAAATCCCGGATTCTCAGTATATGGGCATTGTGGGTGAATTCGGACAGCTCAGCACAGTTTCTACGACGTACAACGATACCCCGAACTGCCTGAACTTATAACCGCGAGCCAAAATCAATATTTGTTACAAGAGTCCGAAAACTTTTCCTCGGCGCGATTGTCGAACATTCGACCGAATCGAATAATAATAATAATTTCGAATCAACATATTATTATAAAAAAATGATATACAATATTATGTAGTCGGTTTCGGAGTTATCTGGTGTGAATGTCAAGTGGAACTTCATTTTCGTCGTATTACACTTTGTTTGTTTTGCGATTTTATTTCGTTCGATTATTACGACTACAAGCATATCATTTAATGAAAAACACTCAAATATTATAATACGATTTACAGTGTAATAGACGCTATAATATAATATAGACCGGAGGTGGTCAGAATTTTGTTTGTGGAAATTTAACATTCGACACACATATCTGAGAGGATAAAATACCTAAATCCTGCAGACAACTTAAGGACGTCTATAAAAACACGTCGACGTGACGCCGTTAGTTCAGATAAAATATTAAAAAAAAAATTTAAAAAAAAACTGTCGTCGAACTCTAATAATTCGTCGTTGGAACCCGTTCCGTACGTATACTGTTACACTGTATACAGCGAGGTATTATTAATTAGAAATTCAATAACCCATGCATTTTTAAGATGTCGTGGAAATATTTTATCGCAATTTTTTTTTTAATCTGATCGATAACTATACCATGTCCTGTATAGTATATGGCATATGTCATAAAGTATAACGTTAAAAAGAACCACTCAAAAATCACAGTATATCACTTTTCAGTTATTAGTGAAAACTCTGTTTATCATTATTCATTATAGTATGAGGTATGTCAAACGAGAATATTCGTATAGCAAGCGCAGTCCGCAAGAATGTTGTGTACATGTACAATACTACAAAGTATAGCAATAATAATTGTCATATACACGATTATGCATACGGTTTTAATAAATTATAATAACAGTATGTGCCCACTGGAAATTGACCTTTTGAGCTGCGTTCAAATATATATATATATAATTAGTCATTTCCGACAAATACCTACGAGCGCATATTTTTCTCCTGAATAGCGATATGTTTAAACGACGTTTAAATTACGTTATAACGCGTAGGTAAGACGTTTGTTAATATTTAAATTACGGTTTAACGTATTTTACACCCGTTTTAACTGTATTTTGTGTGTGTACATTAAATGTATTAATGTCAGAAACGCAATTAAAAGTTTAATCGTTACACTTGACGACGGCGGCGACAACAATAACATGACATGTTGTATAGATATACTAATACGCAGTAAGACTTTAAAAAAAAAATGTAATTGTCGTTGGGACGACAACAAAAACGATAATTATCTTATATTATTGTTATACTGTGATTATAATATTATACGCTGTCCGCGGTTTTTGCTGTGTATTAGGAAGTTCGACAACACAACATCTATGTCTACAATATGGTTTTATAAATTATTATGTTAAACGCCAAACGTTTGTTACAGTAATGTGTAACCGCAAAGTGAGGCTACTCGAAAAAAGTTTTTATGGCGGTCTTCAGAGGCGTATTTACAATTTTGGCGCCCTAGGTACAAACATTTTGGCGCTCCCTTTTAAGCAACCTCTAATTATAAATTTACTTTTTGTCATTAAAAATTATATCTCAATATATATATATTATATGTATATTTTTTACTTATTTCATTTATGCTTCTGCACAAGTGATAAATGAACACTTTTATTTTACCACTGTAAACCTGCTCTAATTATTTATTATTCTTAACAAAAAAAAGTCAATCTTAGACAATTATTTATATAATTATAAAGCAGTTTACCATAAATTTGTCAGTAAAATAATAATTTATTGATGTTTTGAAAATATAGTTAATATTATTTCATAATTTATTATTACCAAATGTACAATAAATAACTAAATTAATAAATTTTATTTATTAACAATTAATACATTTAAACTATTTTACTTTATAATAATATCTATAACAAATAATAATTTTAGATTTTACACTTTTTTTTCATAATTGTGTTACAAAGGAATAAAATTAAATATAGGTACATATAGTAGTATAAAGGTTATACCTAATAAAAAATAAACAAAATATTAAATTATGATTACATATTTAGATTTTACGATGGGCCTTTTGTAAAGAAAATTCTTCAATTACTTTTTTATATTTAAGAGAACTGGTAATTTCTGATTCTATACTCAGTATAGCCAATGAATTAAGTCTGTCATTATCAATAGTTGATCTTAAGTAGGATTTTATTCTTTTTAGTGCACTAAAGGATCGTTCTGCTGAACAATTTGATACCGGACTGCATAAATACATTCGTAATGCTATTTCAATGTATGGATACAAACTAGAAATATTAGGATCTTTAAATATTTTGTACAAATCTAAAACAGTTAATGGCAAATTATTATCTTCTAATCCAAATAAATGACTACGAAAATGAATACATTCATTAGAGAATGATGAACCCAGGTCTTCTGGATATTCTAATTGTAGTTGTATGGCTTGTTCTCTTACCTTGGATAGTGGCAACTTAGTAAGATTAAATAAAAAACCAAATTTTATATTAACTTTATCATAAGCACTCTTTCTTTTGTTTAGCTCTGTAAGTAATGAATCTAATATAACTGTAAAAGTATTTACTCTAAATGAGTCGCTTTGTTGAAATGTTGAATTATTTTGATTTGACTCTCCATAAGGCATTTTCCTTTTTCTTTTTCGTTCAATTTTGTATTAATCTACACCAGATTTTTCTTTACCCAATTTTTCATAGAATGCAAAACTATTTCGTAAGTCTTGAATATAATATATTAATGATTTGTACAAAGTCACAACTGTTGTTAAATCAATGTGAACACTCTGCAGTTTTTTACTAATACAGTTGAATCTTTCCAATATATCATTCCAAAGTGTTGTTAGTATACCCATTTCTAAACTTTTCAGATTTTTCAATAAACCTTTGGCTTCACATTTGGTTGTTGATTTTTCTGTTGAACTATGTATAATTATATTTAAAGCTTTTATAATTTCATTCCAATTTCGAGATAGACTTAGACAAGCATCATGGCGTGCAGACCACCGAGTGTCTGATAATCTCTTAACCGTTAAACTTTCAGATTTTGAAAGACATTCATTTAATACATTCCAACGGTTAGTTGAAGAAGAAAAAAACGTATAGGTATTTTGAAGAAAATAAAAAAAATCATTTGCCTGTGTACAGCAACTGGCTGCACATTCACCAACTAAGTTTAATGAATGTGCAGCACAAGGAATGTAAACTGCATGGATACACGCTTCTTTTATTCTTGCCTGAAGTCCTGAGTACATGCCTGACATATTAGATGCGTTATCGTATGACTGGCCACGGCAATTTTTAATATTCAGATCATTTGCTCCTAACGCCATAAAAATTGCATCAGCCATATCTTCAGACTTATGTCCAGCATTGGCAAAAAACTGTAAAAATCTTTCAACAGGTTCACCATTCTTTTTTACATATCTGAATATTAATGACAATTGATCGGTATGAGAAATGTCAGGCGTTGAATCTACTACTATAGAGAAATATTTTGCATCTTTAATTTCATTGACTATAGTTTCTTTTACTTTTTCAGCCATAATGTAAACAAATTGTTCAAAAGTTGCAAAAGATAAATAAGATGTGCTTCCTTTTCCTTTATTGGCATATTGTGCAATATGATTGGAAAGAAATGGATCAAATTCAGCTATGAGCTCTAAGCTCATTATAAAATTTCCACTATGAGTAGAACCAAATTTATCATCATGTCCTCTCAATGGAAGTCCTCTGGAACTCAACGATTTTACAACAGCTGCTACTCTTGTCAACACTTTTTCCCAATACATTTTTTCTGTTTCTACTTGTAAAATAAGTTGTTTATCAATTCGTTCTAATACAGAACCTCTTTGAGACATTTTAAGAACACAAGATTTATGTGAAATCGAATTTTCATGCTGTGATATTTTTTCTTCTCCTTTCTTCCAGTTACTAAAACCAACTGTAGCAAAAACTGATTTACTCCCAAATAATCGACAAGGTGCACAATAAACATTACCGGTACTATTCGAATATACCAAAAATGTACGATTGAATGGTTCATTATTTATTAACTTAGTTTTTATAAACTTAAGACTGAAATATCTATAATAGGAACGCTGAGCACCCCGCATTCGTTTTGTAGAAAGTCTTTTTGATTTTGAAAAATCATTGTTTTCCAGGTTTTGATTAAAGCCATTAAATGAAAAATAATCTTTGGTTGTTTCATTCACTATCCACAATGTTGGATCATCTCTGAACAAACAAAGTTTAAAAATGTATTTACTTATAATGTATAAATTTATTGTAAAAAAAAAAAAGAAAGTATCATTACCTAGGAATAACAGTTACTAGGTTTTCATGTACTTCATCAATAATATAATGGTTTTCTTCAGTTCTTGATAGATCATTAACTTTGTTATCAATAGTAAGACTAATACAAAGTGTTAAAATAACAATGGTTATTAATTTATTATACTATGAACCAATACCAGCATAAATGTGACAAAATAGTATACAATTGTAACATATTATTATTATTATTATGTATTATAGATTTATAATTGGCTTATAAATTTAAATAACTTACTCAGGGGAATGAGCACTAGAGCAGTGTTGTGAAACAGCGTTATCATTACTCAAACTATGGTCTAATAAAATTAAATATGTATAAATAAAATTAATTATTATTTTTATAACATGTCAAGTTGTATATTATGTATGAATACATATAAAATCTATAATGATATATATAAATTAAAAATTACTATCATTCTGGACATTCTCTCTTGTAAGATTTGGAGGATTTTGTTGAAAATAATTGTACAGTTTAGGCGTTTTAGCTAATACTTTGGCAGTTTCAGAAGCATTTTCTTTCTTTTTTTGCCGATAGAAAGCACCACTATGTTTCTTAACCATCTTCCTACAGTAGCAGTACGGTAAATTAGCAAAATCAAAAGCAATAAGCAATTTAGCTGGTAAAGTAAGCTTATAATTGTAAAAAAGTACAGATTAAACATTTAGGCAACAAAAAATAATAAGTTAATCAATATTGTAATAACACTACCTATACAATTTTTCATTTTACAATTAACTGTAAGAATGTCAATTGTCAAATAAATAAGCTACTAGCTAGGCCGCAAGCAAATTTAAAAATTGAATAGTGAATACTAATATTATAATGAAAAAATTTAATACAAACCTTAAATGTCTTCTTTAATCAAATAGGTAGGTAATATTTATTAGCACAGTATTTTACAAGTAAATGAAATAAAAAAAAAAAACACAAATTAATTACTTGATGAATATAATACACTAATACTAACGGTGAGTCAATGGGCCGGTAAAAACGTTAAAACGTGGTTTAGAAATACTGTAATGTCGCTGTCGCATTTCCTACAGTAATAAATAATAATCATAAATAGTGATTAGCACATAACAACATTTACACATACTACATACGAGACAAGAAATGGACAGACCATGATAGAAATAATCTATTTTTAATAATTTTTATCATGGGAGTATGGAACAGACCCGCAAAATAATAAAATTGATAGATTAACAAACATCTATTTATAGCCGAGCTGCCGAGCTGTGTAGAATATTAATAAATTCTATGATAATATAGTATTTATGATACAGATTATCACTAATCTGTTATCAATAATTTAATTATTAATTTTCAATTTTTCAATAAAATCAATAAATAAAAAAAATTATTTTATTTTATTATATGTATAATTTCACTGTGAAAACAATTTAACCTCTAGCCACGGCGCCCCTTTAAGAGACTTAGCTTTTGGCGCCCAGGGGCGATTGCCCCCCGTCGCCCCCCCCCCTAAATACGCCTCTGGCGGTCTTTCGGTGGTCATAAATATTATTGTTGTTTGTACAAAATACAATATACGATAATAATATGATGTATAGGTATTATAATAGCAAAAAACAACCTAAGACAATATATGGATTAATAATATATAATCCGAAGAATGCTATACATGTATGTATTAGCAATGTCGCTCCGTCACGGCGTTCTTTCCCAATCGGTTTTAGGTGGCGCGCAATGTTTAAAAAGATCAAAAAAATCAAATAGTTGACATAGAGCACGCTCATTCCCGTTTCATACTTTGATTACGTTCTAATGTGTAGGATGATTCGCTTAAAAATTGTGTCTTATAATACCGAGACAAAACTATTATAGTTAGTGATGATTCGAAAAGTTTCAATGCATTTCAAAATTGAAATTTGAACGAATAGTTTATCGGTCGTTAAATGTATGGCTTAAACAGATTCTAAGTAATGTATAATAATAATTATTAGTAACATAATAATATATAAGACAGATGTTAATCACCGATACAATATATATTAGTTATCGTCACTCAAGCGATTTCTAAAAATTGTAAAATATTTTTTATAGTAATTTATATTCAATAAAAATAATATAATTCAACCGTAATATAATATTATGATCATTTTTAATGTAAAATACTCATATGTATGCGTGTCGTCATTTATTTTTTGTATTATATTTTACCACTTGGCCTTAAGCGTACCACAGTTAAAGAATCTTAATAAAAAAATTAAACCTATAAAAACAATAAGCCTTCTTTATTTTTTTTTTCGAAAATTATTAATTATTTTAAAAATATACGTTTTTTTTTGTATTAGATTAGATTATTAATAATATTAAAAATGTTACAAATCGGACGTATTATAATGCTGAGAGAAACACATATATCGATTGCTACATATACTTAAATGTCGATGGGATTGCAGATGACTTGAATTCACGGCCAAAACATTGTACTAACTCAATGCATATAATATATATTATTGACAATATATTACACAAATATAAAATAAAACCAATTATTTATACGGTTTCCGAAGTCCTTCAAAAATCAATAGTTCTGCACTGATATCTTTAGGCAGCGTGCGAACGAGCGAACGATTGAACAGGAATGCGCGCGCGTGTATGTGCGTGGGCGGAAATGGCTTCAAAAATAATGCTTGATAAACGAAATGACGAGAATGTCGTCGATTTCCCGACGACTAGTTCGCTAAACATTTCGTTGATAACATACTGTTGACCCGATTACATAAAACGAAATATTTGATCTCAGACGTAAGTTTTTTTTTTTACCATAACCAATAGTCGCAATTGAAACATAAGTACCACAAAACAATATTTTATGATTAGACAATATAGCAGTGCGTTTAAAACGTGAGATTTTGAAAAATCAAAAACAATAATAATATTGTAACGCGAACTAACATTGGTGTAATACTATAATAGACACCCGACGAGTAAAGCAAACACGACAGCGACGTACCTGAAATGCCTATACTAAACGCCGTGTGTGACATACATCTCCTCGGCCCACAACCTATTTACAATTTTTAATCATTTTCTTCACTAATATTTAGTATGTACTTTGTACGATCTTAATTTTTCAATTATCGAAGAAAATAGGGGCTGGGGTTGATGTGATATAATTTCAACCCTATCCGAATTTAAAAATGATGTATTTTAGCTTTACTACATGATAACGTAATATGCAATTTATACGTATTTGTACGACCGTTTTTAAAAATTGTAGGGCCATCGTTTGACGTTTACCTAAAAACATTTGTTTTATGTTAATTTAATCATTAAATACATTGTACAAGCAATTTGATTTACAATTAATTACATTATATGTATTTTAAAATGTTATGAATACAGAAATGATGAATTTTATAACTAAAATATTTTTGTTCAATTTTTTAATTATATTTTAATGACATCTCGCAGCTACCTATAGTAACAATAGAAATAAATGTTTATTTCATTTATTCATTAATCATTTTGGTGTGTACATATACTGTACAATACCAGCTATACACTGATATATTTTTAAGAATTATTTTTATATTTTAATCAATTTGAATTGTATTATTTTATTATAATAACTGATATCAATAATTATTTTTTTATTCAAAAGGGAAATTTCAATGCTTTCATTATTTGTTCTGTTTAAACATTTCATAAAAAGTATATAATATTTTATAATATTAATTCGTGCATTCTAATTTATCAATAATTATTGTAATAATTGTTATAATATTATTATACTACACATTTTGTATAGACGTATTGTACTATATTAATTTTCAAAAATAAACTAAAATTATAGTTATATTAATTAAATATCGTAAATTAATAATAACTTATTATATAGAAATTAAATAATTTATTCCAAATATCGTTTTAATTTCAGGCAAATGGCTAAATGCCGTATTGTAATCATATTAACTTATTTGACCAATTTTATATTACGCACTTCTGATAAATGATTTTTAGTGTTTTTGAAAATAATTATTTGATATTTCCTCGTTTTAATTTGTTATAATATTTAAAATTAAATGCCGAAAATCAATGATCGGTGTATTGATGACGTTATAAGTATTATAGGTACCAAAATCTAAGAAGAGAGTAATAATTTCCGAAGTGAATGCAAAAAAAAACATGTAAACGATGGTGTAATATAATTATATTACAAAATATGGGCGAGTTTATCGTTTATATACTAAAATAATATTTACTTTTATGTCATTTATACACAATAGTTATGATACATTTGTAATAATTAATAAGTAACAACTTATAGAATGTAGTAGAATTATATATAATCGCTAAATAGTCTAAAGATCACCTAGATTATCTAAATTAAGTACAAAATAACTGTGAGCTACGAGTATATTATTCTCGATTTTCTTCACACATTTCAATAATTCGATCAGTATTATCTTATACTGCATAGAATACATTATTATTATACCTATATTATAGTTTTCAAAATATCTAGTAAATATGAATGTATAAATAATATATAGTTAACAGTTGATAAGATAATCTGAGAAAATTGTATTATCTTTTATTTCAACAACGTTGGTTTTATATTATAAAGGTGAAAATATTTCTTTATGCTGCTGCATGATTTTATATTTTAAACGACCAATAATAATAATTGTGTTTTTTTTTTTGGTTTTATTCAAAGTCATGCCTGAAGTCTTAACAGTGTTTGTGATAATATTTTTTAAACGTTTCATTTGATTGGTCATATATTCAGAATTAATTAAAACGATATTTAAACCCATTAGAATCGAACAATTAAAATGTCGAGGTCAACCGAGAACATTGTGCCATTGTAATAAAATAAATATTATTATGACCACCTATAAAACCATTAAAGATTTGAATTATAACTTTACTTTCAGGTTCAGAATGCAAATTTACATTTTATAGTGGTAGAAATACCTGTAGGTACAATTTATATGGTTGAAAATAGTTTTAATACTCACTTAAAATAATAATCATCGATGATAAGCGTTGAGTTATGTATGGGCATGGCAATAGTGCGGTTGAATTTATGTAATATGTACCTAATTACCTGAATATCATTTGTAATGTAAACCGAATAAAAACTGTTTAACTTTTAACGATTTCGATACAATAATAATCATGCATTCATGTTGATAGGTAAAAAAAAAAAACTAATTACAAATTGTAATTCGAATACAACAATATTTTTAGTATCGGATTTTTTTTTTTAACTATTTGCGGCATAGTTCTCATTTACTTTTTAAATGGAAAATTAGAATTTTAAATATCTGATGTATCTGATAAAAACGTATGTAGAGCGCTGTGCAGAAACCGCGAAACGTATTGTTTCAGTGTGGGTAGTTCTAATGTTATCCAACAGAATTCGGTAAGTGTTTTATTCTGAAAACCACATACTATTATACATTATATCTGTATTATATATTATGCAAAATAGTGAGTGAATGTAGTTTTGAATGAATTACGATAAAATATACAATAATATTTATTAATGAAAAATTGACTTCAGTTTAAAACGTGCCATACGTAACGCAAGCGTTTTCCCGACTATTTTTTATCAATATCTTATTTTTTTAATTTTACAAACCAAAAGTTGAGTATATATTATACTCATTGGTTGTGAATTAGTAGAAAAATGCATTATTGCATTATTATTTCTTACTGTAAACCGTAATTTCTGTAACACAAAGTTTAATAAACGATGAATAATTAATATGAATGAAATTTTGAAATTTTTATTTTACATTTTTTGATATTTTTGGTTTTTTATAGGTCTTTTTTATTTTTATTTAGCCGTTGGTCATTTTTTGGTTTTTCTTTGATTTTTCTTTACTTATTGTTATTTCCAATACGATTTTATTAGTTAAAACTATTTACATATATTTTATGAATTATTATTTTCATTTTCTTCTTGTAAATATTGAAATATTGTATTCGTTTTGTACGCACGTCGTACTTAATTAATAGTATCTTTTATATCTTTAATTTAAAATGTTTTACACTTGACTGCATTTTTTAATTTATTATGATTCTTTAGTAGGCATACCAGTAATTAAAGTGAGTTTTATTCTGGATTCGTTCAGATTTTAATGTAATTATAAGGTTTTTTTTTAGTGTATTTTTAAGTTATTTATTTTTAATTCGTTAACTTTACAGTTCTATTCATTACATTATTATGTACAAATACAATACAATGTACACCATGCTTGGATTTTACCAGGTATTGTGATTATGGCCTTACAATAATATGTAAAATCGTTTTTGATAAATCTTGCAGGTTTCCGCTATATTATATTGTTAGAATTGTTCGATATTCAACTCGTAAGTAATGTATTTGATTTGAGTTGATTTTTATCAAAAAAATTTTCCATATTATCATCTTTGATCTTCCGATAGAGCCGATATTGGAGGTATCAAAAGTAAATTACTATTTAAAATATACTAATTAATCTATAGTTGTAAATCAAATGCGTATTTTTATTGATAAATATCTCTTTTAAATGTGCTCAAATCCCCAACGACAGAAAATGTATCTAAAATAAATAGAAATTCTTCACTGAATAACTAATAATATCGTAATAAAGTTCCCCGTTTCCGCGATCCCATTACATCATAGTCTTCTTTTCCTTTTGCTTCTCAATCATTTATGATAAATTATTATACGGCGAAAAGTACCTATACATATTATTAACTTCTTGGTTGTTCGCGTCGTTCACGATAACACGTAGTAACACATTAAACATGGTTATCAAATAACGGATACCTATAAAAAAAACTGGTCAAATAATAATATTATTATCGTCGCATACGACTCGGTATCTGTCAATGAAACACCAATGAACTTAATTAATTTACTCATAATTTTCTGGAAAAAAAAAAATTGGCACTACGATTAGCTGAATCTGACAACTAGGAAGTGGTATACCACACAATGTTGTTTATAAGTAAATACTAAATACCATAGTATATTGTATATTGCATACTATAAACTATAAAATAAAATCCGATCCATCTTAAATCATAAGGTGGGTGTATACTTGCATAAAAATCTTTCGCTTTGATTGTTTAGTGTCCGTGGTAATCTTTTGGTATACTAAGACTAACATTTACTATGTTTCTACTATAACATGATAAACGACGTTACCGTGTAGTTTTATCTAGTTTTATAATTACACTTACAGAATTATCATATCATAGGTTATAACCATTTAACACCCGTATTAACAATGTCAACCAACACGAAACGTATGTCCGTCCGTGACAAACGCCAACGTTAATTATTTACGTATTTATTTAATCCATAACGCCTAATGGATCAAATAGAGTACTAATTAAATTTTTAATTATGTTATACAACCTGGTAAACAAATTAAATATAATTTAGTGGTTTAACAAATTAATATTATCAAAAAAGTAATCATAATTATTATTCAAATAACTATTAAAATAATTTAAAATACGGTTTATTATTTTGTATTAAGCTATTTAAGTCTTAAAACAACATTTTGTTTACATTTTGAAAGTATTATTAGTACAAGTGTTCACGGATGGAATGCGAAAATTTATCTTGTTTAATGATTATTCAAGACCCGCCACACTACACTGTATATTACCGTTTAGTAATTAATATACAAACAGAACATTATTATAATCTTGCATACTCGCAGTAATGATAAATATAATATATTACATTATTTTTTCAACGACAGAGATTGACTGACTGGCAAATTTAGTTTCAATTCGAATTTAAGTCTTTGGACTTTTTCAATTTTGTCAATTAAACCTATTTATATTTGGGCCCAAATTAATTAACCATTTTAAAGATCAGAAGACTAAGTCAGAATATAGTATGTATATTATGTACATGTATATATAATATATTATGTATGTATAGTTTGTAGTCGCTATTTACTTTATAGTTTATACCTTTGTATAACGTTTCCGAATGTGTTGGATTTCTATGTTTCTAATAAATACAAAATATTATGTAAGTATAAGTAATAATAATGATTGAAATATTAATCCCACTTTATTTATCAAGACGATAAGCTGATTTTAATTTTTATATGACATTTTAAAATTGGTAGAATTATAATATAAATAAATGTATGCGGTACAGTATACCCATAGTGGTTATTTATGAATATTATTGAATTATATTATGTAAAAAAAATAACTTTGTATACAAATATCGTTAAATCAATAATAAATAAGTATAGTAACGAAATAAATGATTAATAATCAATTTATCATTATTTCGGTTAACATGACTATGAGTTAATCGTGGTCCCCGAGAACGGCTGAAGGATAGAACAATAGGCATACATTATAAGAATTTCATATAAAATTTAATTTGTTTTATTACAAATAGAGATGTAAAGATGAAACCCTTTGCTGAGATAGAAATATATAGTATCTGTATAATAATTAAATGTATTACATTACAATAGTGCAATGTTATACAAAGAAGCTTAGAACAATTTTTTTTGTTAATGTAGAACTAGGCAATGTTAATATTCTTGGTGTGATGACTTTATTATTTTAAATGAATAGTTTAATTAATATAAACACTTCAAAGTTATTAATATGTTTTTTTTTTGAAAATGTATTGATATGTGAAACAGTTAAAATATAACAAATTAATTATTTAATTTAAATCAATATTAAGATGCATGATTGGTTAATAATAATTCACTGCTTACAGTGGCAATATATGTTGTAAATAAAGGAAATATTCAATTTTTTTTATAAATTTAATTTATAAGATAATATATACTTTGTGCAAGTGTAATTGTGCATTTTAAAATCCTTGTTAGTATAGCATAGTGCATACAGATTCATCAATTAAGCAAATTTTGGCATTGTTTATATAACTACAAAAAACTTACTTTATAACAGGACGTTTTAATTAAACATTACACATACGACTATACGAGTACTTATACATAGAAAACATATAATAGTATAATACAATTACAAAATCTACCATAATTTTTTTTTTAAATAATGAACTTGGGTCATTTATAAACTTATATAATAGCTTTTAGGAGACCTATGCATTTAAAACTTATTTATGTTGATGTAGTACCATTTTTATATATTTTTAAATATTCATTACCTATAGAGAAACTGTTACATTTATTTATTTGTAACTAAGTAATAATATTTTTTTTTTAATAATTTTTTTGTTCTAATCAAAATATACTTCACACAATCGCACATATAAAACATATACGATTGAAAACAAATGATTTTTAATGACACCTAGAATATATTAAATTGAAAGGTAATACAGCTTAATAATATAAGATTTAGATCGATTCGTACTTTTGTCAAATTTAAACCTAATAACTAATTTTATATATTATTTGAACTGTGTATCTAAATATTGAGATCTATCGATTTATAAGATAATTGTTTCTTATAAACAAGGCTAAGGATTATTTTTTTTACTTTTATGTTCAAACCATTTCATGTTATACCTAATATTACGGTTGATAAAATTAAAGTTCAAGATATTATATAAAAAGTGTACAGGGCGGGCACTAGCAAGTATTGATGGGGGAGTGGGATATAAATATATGAATTTGTCGACTACATTTTAAAATCTATATCAAAATCCGCAAGTGCCAAGTGTTGTCTCTATCGGCTATCTCACATACAAGTGACATGGGAAATCTTGCATTCAGGATAATTCAATAATCAGAATAATCCATTAAATAATGTTATTTTAAAACTAAAGTAAATTTATAAATTGTAAAATTTAAAGATAAAATAATTATCTGGGAATATTGGGAAAGTTGTATAAAGTTGCGACCCCCGAAAAAGATTCGCATAAGAAATTGTAATATTTTGAATGTGGTGGGGCAGGGAAATGTACGCAATTTTCAAAGCAGCCGTTAACACTAAGACTAAAAATATAAAAACAGTACCTTTTTATTATATTATGTAAATTTTTTTTATCGAAGTATAATTTTTATTATATAGTTACAATGAACATTATTTGTATTTGCATTACAAATTACAATAAAATTTCTATCAAATTAAAACAATAGGGGTCACGGAAGACAAGAGTGTAGCACGATTGCGCCTGTCCGCCTTGACGTGGGTGATACAATTTCGATTATTAATACACAGTTTAAAAACATAATCACCATTACTGTTACCTATAAATGTTTGACAAACGCCTGTAACGTCGAAACTATATAGGTTGCTGTGATGGCGAGAATGTTTTAGTTGTGTGAACTGTTAATCGCTATTGTATCGTCCATTATTATTCGCATAGAACAGTTTGTGTCCCACAACTCCTATCGCTATTTTCAATATGTCATACCCTCAAAAATATTATTTTCTATCGTTTTTGTAATGAGTGATTTTACTCTAAGATTAGGTATACTCAAAAACAAAAAAAATTATTTTGCATCTACATAAATGCGTTTTGTCTATGTTGCGCATGGGCCAGAGAGAGAAAACAAACAATACACTGAGGTCCTCTGAACAATTTATTGGATATTAACAAAGTAAAACAATAACGCACCCCACTAAATCCGGCCCTGAAAGTGTATACTTTATAAAAAAATTAATTATTTCTTAAATGGTAATAAATTAGTAGACAATCAAATTTTTCTTTTGTCATTCGGAAGTATATATGTGAAATAAATTTGGATCATTTTAATAACTTACCGAGAAACTATAATTGTTCAAATTTTGAATTATATGTATCCACGTTTTTTAAAAAAATTATTCTCTAAATAATTTTAAGTAAAAAAAAACCAAAAAGGGTTTCTCTTTTAAAAATCAGAAAATAGTTGTATCGTCGCAGGACACTCCTTAAGTAGTTTATAAATTCTTAAAGAGCTTAGAAATATAATATTTCTGAATTTTAATAGATTTAATGGTCGTGATAAATGAAAAAATGAGAATAAGCATGCTTGATAAATCATGAGGCTGTGTTTAAATATTCATAAAAAATAAGGCACTCTACATATTATTGTCCGATCATCGCGTGTGTTATTGTTTGAAACTCAAAAAAAACAAATGATGCAATTCCCAATGGACAGATTTTCATTTTTATTTACATAGATTATATTATAGGCACATATTGCATATACCTATACAAATATTATATTTTTATAATGTTAGTATATTTTTAAACTACTGTAATAAACATCACAAGAGTTTACAGCCAATTTATAGGAGAAAAAAAATACTTTCATTTCCCTGACGTTAATATTATTATGCCATTACAACGATTTTTCCGATAATTCATAGGTATTAACCCATGTTTGAATTTATTTACCTATATGAATTTCAATAAAAAGGTATTGGAAACACAGGAATCTCAAAAGGTAATGTAGATTTTAGATATATCAACATACACCAAGTTGACTTTTTTGATTAATTAGTTAACTGAGTTAACACATACAATGATTTAGAAACATAATATTATTATTACATGAACATATTGCTTACAGTTTATTTAGAATTCTGGTTTTTTTAATTTTTTTTTTTTTTAATTAACTTTTCAAATTTCCTCGTATTGGTTATTACTGCACTGTATGTGAGTATGCGTATTTTTTTTTTATTTTTTTATTTTAGAAACGCTTATAACGAATGACTAAATATACAAAACGTAGACCGATCGATCGGAGTTCGTAAAAAACAGGCCATCGCAACAAAAAAAAAAAAAAAATCGAAACACATTAATTATATTGGCCCGGTAAACGAACGAAATGTGAATAGGCGAGGGATGGAAAAACATTGTTGCAGTGTTGGAGAACGAAAAAATTTCCGAACGTTTTTATTTCGCACTAGCGAAATTAACGTAGCACGATAAACCCACGTTTTTTTTGTCGAAACTAAAATTTGGATTTAATTTGTAGCGTTTAATTACTCACTTGCAGCGTTGCGGAAAAATATATATCTTCAGAGACACATTGCACCGAAAGCACCATATTCTCCTCAAAAAATAAAATAAAAACCCTTTGCACAGTGACATACATCACAACACAATATTGTAAATGATTAGAGATGCAACATACAATATGAATTTAATAACTATGGAATACGTCCGATAACGTTTCTAGCGGCGTAAAATAATTAAATACCGATAAATCATCAAATTCTTCGACCATACGCGAACGTATGTCAAACAAAAACTGGAAAAAAATCGTTAAAAAGGTCGAAGTAAAAATATATTTTATTATATAATATTATTATTATTATTGTCATCAGTGCCGTAAACTAATGCTTTTTTTTATGTATTGAATTAAGAATGTGTAAACAACACTCGAATGTATTACGTCGACAAGAGTCTATTATAATTGGATACTTCTGATTTACTACTTTTTTTTTGGTCGACTGGAAAATTACATTTCATTATGCATTTATATGTAAAAAGAAACAATTCCCTTGAAATGGAAAAAATACTTTTAAACGGCGAGGGGAGAAGCAAAATAACATAAAAAAAAAAAAAACCAAACGAATATTTAATATGTAATTGAAATTCTTTTAATGTTATTGACATTTTTAGCTGTCTATTCTTTTGTTGGGTAGGTATCGAAATACTTTGCAGGAAAATATTTTTAGCACTCGGTCGTATAGCATGACATAAAATTAATTATAGATTCATATGACGATTACACAAAACCTATTTTAACACCACCAAAGAATTCGTTAAAACAACTCGCGCAAAAAAAGTTATTTCAAATTTTAAAAACATTACATATAAACTGTTATTCAAATAGTAGTAAAATGACGTCAGCACATATTATGTTATATCAGCTGTCTAATGTGTACACTCATTAGAACAAAATCGTTTTTTCAAACTTAATACTCGTCATACTGTTTTTTCAATATGAACAAGCAATAGTGTTTTGAAAATAACTAAATAAGTGATAATCCCTACACAACTAAACAAAACTGTGAGTATTTAAATAAATAAAACAATTTAAAGTGTTAATTAATTTCATATTCAATGGTTACAATTTTTCAAATGTTTGAATAATGAAGTGTATTATTATAATATACAACAGTAATTGTTGTTACCTAACATTATTCACACACTTTTGTCTATAAAGAAAAAATAACTTTAATCGGTTTAACTATAGGCTTTTGTATGTGTTAGAAGTTATAGACACCCACTTAAGATCCAAATTAATTGATGTTTTACCTATACATTTTAAATATAGTAGAATATTATACTTAAGCATGTGTTATACAATTTAGAGATCATAATAATTATTAATTACATGTAAAATACCAATTATTTAGCATTTTATTATAAGTACATAAACAAATAATAACAAATGTTAAAATATTGAAAAACAAAATATTTATAGCTTTTAAGTTTTAACTAACAATTTTATTATTTTCATTTATTATCATATTAAAAAATATATAAATATATATAAATTATTAAATTAATTTAAAACAAATCAAATTCTATTAAGAAAAAAAACTGTGACAAAACATAACATCTAGCTAAACTAAATAGGTACTTTTATAATGGTATAAAATATAAATAAAAGTATCTCTATAGAACCAAAAAAAAAAAAAAAAACAAGCTAAATAATTAAAATTAGTAACATGATTGCACGTAAATTTCATTGATTAGTCAAAACTCTTCCGTCTTTCTATAATCACGATATTTCACATTGAAATAAACATCACATTACATAAATTAGTAAATTAACAAAAAAAACAGGAACAATGTCAATAAATTGTGTATTAATAAAAATAAAAAAACGATTGTGAAATGCACAAAATCATTTTTAGATTTAAAAACAATATAATAATAATAACTGTTGTCATATACGTCAAATTATTGTTGTACACACTATCATTGTTTTGTTGAATATTTTTATTTAATATAATTTAATTTAATTTAATTTTTTTGATTAACTAGTTAACCTATCATTAAGTACGTATATTTTAATCGTTTCGAAATAACGCTTTTAAAAATAATTATGGAAAACCACAGTTGTCGAAAAAAAAAAACAAATCATTAGGAAAAAATTATCTACGTTGTCGTTAGGAACATTGTCTCGTTGATTCAGAGGTAGGAAGGTCCGGCAATCTCTTGATTGAGCGCAGTATGGTCCAAAGCCGATTTGCTTTGTATGTCATCCTTGAGTCTGAATAGAACATGTCTTATGTCAGAATTTCCAGACGGTACCAGTCTCACAGCTTCTTGGATGTCTGTTAAAGCATCATCATATCTCCTAAAAAAAAAAATCATAATAATTTTTAATTTTTAACTTTATTATTCATTTGTAATCACATACCTCAAGTCTTTCAGAGCTTTTGCCCTGGCATAATATGCTTCGAATGATGTTGGTTTCAGCTTCAGTACTTTTTCTGCAAACTCGACAGACTCATGAACTTCCTACAATAACAATTTTGTCTTAAGGTTTTGATAATGTAAGTGTTACAAAAGCGATATACTTACATTCAACTTTCTTTTACAACGCGAAGTGTTCAAATAGAAATTAATCTGAAGTTGTTTGAAAGTAGAGTCCAGTTCGTGTTCTGGTGGGAATTTGTTCAAAGCGTACGTATATCTGTAAGCGGCCTCCTTTAATCTTCCTTTTCTGTACAATGTATTTCCATCTTCCAAGAGCTTGTTGAGCAAAACCAACCTATAAAATAATTTGTGCGGTCAATTAATGCATTTGCAAGTTAGCTCATGAGAAAATATAAAAAAATATGCTTACATTATATCTGGTTTTCCTGATGCCATGTTCCACGTTGTGGGGCCAAGCTTTGCACCTCTTCTTAAAAAGTTTTGCACAACTGGTACATTTCTACAGCTGATTGCTCTATCTAAAGGACGCATTCCATAAAGGTCGACATGTTCAATCAACGCTCCTCTCTCTAATAAGAGCTAGTAAAAAAAAAAAAAAACATAATTTAGTATTTTTTATGTTACTTGCATATCTGATTATTACTTTAATTATTTTTCGTACCTGTACTAAAGCCGGATTTCCGTTTAAAGTTGCCAAATCAAGAGCAGTTTTTCCTGATTTATCTGCATGGTCGATGGGCGCTCCACGATCTAGAAGATATTGGGCAATCGCTACTCTTCCTTTGAGACAAGCCCAACTCAACGAAGTCTGTCCTTGGCGATCTTCGGCACCCAAATCAGCACCTGCATACAAATGAACTTAATTTAATTTATAATACACTACAACTGATACAACATTTACAGTTATAATCTGTGTTTACTATTTATATGACAAAGTAAAAGTAAACATTATAATTAAATTAACTAGATTTATAAGTATATATAATATAAAACACTAAATGTAATCAATTTAGAGAAAAATACTTCTATTATAATTTAAAACTATGAAACCACCCAAAACAAAAATAATTAGTCATATTTTAAACCATAACATTTGAATGAATGGTACATTCACGTTATGTAGACATTTAGAAGTAAACATTAAACATTACACAAGCTTTAAATAAATGTACAAAACTTTTTGTTTATTTTGTCAGCATAATTTTTATAATGCATAGTCCGAACATAGAATTATTGTTTACTCGATTTCGTTCGTTTACTATGTTAGATTTTATTTGTATACTGCTGATACCTTAATGTATTAAGAATTCATTATGCTAATCTTTCAAATCATAATATTCAAAAACTTTTGGTCTAAAAACGAAATACTACTCTCAAACACGTTCATTTTAACGCGTGCGGAAATTTTGAAAATATTCATTTTAAATTATTCAACGTAAAAAAAGAGATGTTGTCATTTGTGCGATCAAAAATATTTTGAAGATAGTATCAAGATACTGATTGCATTACACGTGGAAATGTAGACTTTTCCCGCGTCCCCCGCCCCCGTCGTTTACAAATCTATTGAGTTAATCCGGTGAAATGTCCGTGAAAATGGTCATTAGACGAGTGCTTACCACTGTCGAGAAGAAGTTCAACGATACCGGAATGGTCTTCGGACGCGGCCATCATTAGCGGCGTCCTCTGTTCGGAGTCAACGATGTCGACGTGCGTGCCACTGTGCAATAAGGTCTCGACCACTGCCCATTGGCCGTCACGAGCAGCCAGCGCAAGGGCATTCATACACTGCCAACACAAAAATGTGTATATAAAAACGGTTGTAAGTAAACGGTGGCGGTAGACCGCGATAATTACCTTCACGTTGGAGGACGACGTCTGAGCGCCTCGATCGATCAACAGCACTACGGTGGATTTGTGACCGTTGGACGACGCTAACGTCAGAGCCGTCTCTCCGGACAGGCTGTCGTGTCCGTCCACCGTCACTTCGGCCACGTCCAGTAGGTATTCGACGACGTCGTCCACTCCACATCCTGCCGCCTGGACCAGGGCCTGCTGCGAGGCGTCCGCGTGATCGACCTCCGTTCTAGGGTCGGTCACGGCCCATTCGCAGCCCGAAAGGAACGCCACCACGTTGAAACGGCCGTTTTTGGCGGCTTCCACCAACGGACACCTGCAATGAGAATAAGGAAAAGCCTCGGTCAGTGATGAAAGCGAAACACTTCAGTTTCATTCAAACGGCTCGGGGCCGGGTAGAGTCAGAACTATGAAAACACTGTTTTTTTTTTTTTTTTATCGGTTTTTAATTGCTTTTATTTGTCTATGTTCGAAAAATGAATTGACAGAGATGAGAGTTTGATAAATAACTGTGGTACTTTTTTTAACTTCCGTTTGCAGAAGGAAATAAATTCGATTATTTCGATATTACAGAAAATCCGTTTTCTTGCACATAATATAAAATAATCTGTGATTCTAAGCAAATAATACATTTCTGATTTAAGCGTATTATAATATTTTTATCAGACTAGATATTGACAAATCACGTAATATTTCAATATTTGTTTATTGTAGTTGTTTTTATTATTATTATTATTATTCGAAAGCATTTTTAAATTTATTTAAAAATAATAATTATTTTAATATTTTTTTTTTTTTTTTAATTGAAATTTAGAGTATAATTATCTAGGCATACGTGTCTTACCTACATTTTGTTTTAAATAAAAAACAAAAAAGTGATTTAATCGATGTAAAATATTATAAGCTCTCAATCACAATTTCATTTTTGTAATAAGGCCTTAAATAATAAATCGATATTATATATAAATATTAAATTATTATGCTTTCCGACTTCTATACCGATTTCTGTTTTAGTTTTGATTTTGCACGTCATCGATTATTTTGATTTCAGATAAATATATTTTAACGACTCACCTGCCAGCCGAATCCGTGAGTCCGGGCGACGCTCCTGCTTCGATCAGCAGCTTAACCACATCGATGTGGCCCCTACTCGCGGCCATCCACAGCGGAGTTCTGCCTTGACTGTTGGACACGTTCACTGAAGCGCCAAACTCCAACAGCACCGCCACCATGTCATAGACGCCCTCGTGAGCATAAACGCAAATGGCGGGCGCCCGTCCCAGCATGTCTGTCCGGACGTCGGGTGACGCGCCGGCAAGCAACAGAAGCCGTGACACCTTGACATTAGGAGCGTACGTATTGCGCATCGAACACAGGGCGGACGATACACTGCTCGACACAGACGCCAACCAATTGGCCTGTAGGTCCCTGGACGACGCGCCATCCAAAGGTTGCAGTGACACGTTCTTGTACAAGTGAGCTTTCAGGATGTGATGACCCAGTTCCAGGGTCTTTTCGCTATCCAGCGGCGCCTGGAGTCTCGAAAACCGTAAGGCGATTCCCAAATGCCCATTTCTACATTTTTCAAACGAAAATAAAAATAGAATTAAAATTAAAGTAAATATTGATAATGATTAGTTGTGTGAAACGGATTTATACATCAATGTACGGGAAATAAATAAAAACACTTTTAAAATGAATAAAATTTGATTTTTTTTTAGTTGTACGTATTTTTTTGTTTTAGGCACCATATTATGGTACATACATAATACATTTATTATTAAAGTAATAAGTTATTTATTATTTATAAATTATTATTTTATTTTAGTATTACACATTATAAAATTGCATAGTTTATTACAAAAACATGTATTTTCAGAAAATAAATTTCTTAATTTGTACTTTTATTATAAATTGTAAATAATAATGTATATACCTATGTATAGTATTATACCTACTATTATTAAAAAAAAATATTTTCTAAAAATATATAGTTTTGTAATAAATTATTACTTTAATAATAAATGTATATTGAAAAAATACGTATAACTAAAAAAAAATATCAATTGAATACATTTTTTTTTAATTTATACGTATAGCTTTAAAATTATACGCTATAGATATGACTAAACGGGTCGACTACTGACCTTAAATCACACACGAATTTTTTCGACTCGCTGTCCTCGCGTCTCATCAGCCATTCCCTGAACGACGGGTGAAAGAACATATAAGTATTGTCCAGTCGTTTTATGAGCAGTCCCGAGATCAACTGTAAAAATAAAATAAAATATTTGAAGATTGTTGTTCCCCTCTAAAAGTTTATTTTTGATGTACCTTGAACCTCTGCAAAAAGGCTTCCCACGAAATAAATTCGTCGACGTTTAGCGAGTTAACGGAATAGTAAATTTCCAAAATCGTCAACGGGTACAGCGCAGCGAGACATACACTCAAAATGTCAGCGACTTTTTCAAACGAGCTAGTCGTCGGAAATCTCAGGTTGAAATGGAGCTGATATATCTGAGCCAACGTGACAGGCAACACCTTGAAACTTTGGGACTTGGCTACCAGGTGGCCCCTCTCGATCAAGTCCAAAGTGAGTTTGGCGAAAAGAAACGACCCGTTGCTGGCGGTTTGCAAATGTTGGCAGAATTTCAACTGTCCCGTTGTGCCGGCTATCAAATTATTTTGAATACTTGCGCTGTTGGTAACTCGGAAACCGATGTAGTCCATCATGTCTTTTATCACATTTTCTTTGTTCGTCGAATTTACGTCCACACTATAATATAGAATACAATCAATCACGGAATAGTATCAGTTTTAAGTTTATCTACACGTATAATATTAATTTACTCGTAGATATCGGATTTAAATGCGTTGAAGAAATATACATTAAAAAAAATAATTAAAAAATATACAATACGATTTAAGCTACGAAGCAAGGCAGGCCGTAACTGGGGAGAAGGTCCAAGAGGCCAAACCCTCCCTCGAAATTTTTAAAAAGTAGAAACATTTTTTTAGTGATAAATATAGTTTATTAACTATACATTTTCAGTATTTATATAAAACAAAAAATGTTAGACCCCAACCTTTTTTTTCAACTACAGCCTTGCTGCGAACCATTTGCATATAATCCGAAACGCTTGTAATACCTACTCATTAGATTAATTTTAAAATACTGAAAATGTTTATTAAAACACTTGTAAAACTTTGAATATTATATGTCTTTAAAATCGAAAAATAATCAAAAGTACGCAAAAGTATGTATAAAAATTATTAATAATATAAAATGACTCTTTATTGGTTTAAAAATTATAGTATATAATATACAATAAAAATACATACATATACATATTATTATTACAAACATTACGTTAGGAAGTGACTTACCAAATTTTTGTCAATGGTAACGACGGTAAAGCGTCTTCCAAGTTAGTCCTTAATGTGGCAACAACTTTGAGCCAAGCTGGAAACTTTGGCATATGCTTCACTAAAAATGAAGCGATTGTATCTCCGTGATCAGGTCGGTGGTATTCGGCTTCACACAAGCCATCGATGACGATAACTAGACCACCAGTGCCGATTGTATTGGCCAGTCGACTGAGTGCGTTCAATGGTTCCAGGACGCCTCTCGTGAACGCGGCGTCGGGGTCCACGATACACTCGCGCATCGACAGTGAATCCTGCAGCAAATAAAAACGTAGAAATATATATTTTTCTAAATTCCTTGTTAAATTCAAACATAGGGTTAATACTTATTATAATATACTATCTAAATAGTATACAAAATAAATAAATAAATATAGGTAACATTAATTGTATTGTTTAGGTCATCATAATGTCTTAAAATGAGACACAATTGATACACCGGAAAAGTCATATCAAAATAAACAGCTTGTAATATTTAATTCCTTGTAATTTTTTTTTTTTTTTTTTTTGTCAATTAATTAATTTTAAATAATTTTCTTTTCTAAAATGTAAGATTAATTATCACTACACAGGCACCGTAACAAAATACGAGTAGGTGATATAATTAAAATTGATTTAAACAAAAAATTGTATATTGGCGTAAAATGCTGTTAGTTTTTTATTAACGTGTAAAACCATATACATGATAACAGACAAAGCATTTTTATAGATACTCTATTAGATATATCATAAACGTTTGTCGTTTTAAAACTTTAGAAACATAATACAACTTTTTATTTTATGAAGACGGGTTAGGTTAAGTTTCGATTTTGGTTTTTTTTTTGTCTCACCTGAAGATTGAGTTCCGTCAGCACGTGTTGTCGGTACATGTTTAGCTGTGGCGCTTGGCATAGCTGGGCCGCAAGCGAGTGTACAAATTCGGGTATGAGGCACGTGTTGTTGTTGTCGGCTTGACAAAAGTGGTAGGCGACCACGCGCGAGGCTAGAGACTTGAGTTCTTCGGATACGATAGAGGTCTGCGACGCGTTAATGTCGGATACTGGAAGAAACGAGATTGAATAAGTTTAAAAAAATGACGCGTAACCACAACAATCGATAAAATCGCACTTACCATTCGATTTCAGACGACCGAAACAGCTGTGTTCAACGAGCTGCAGGACGAACGCCGTCTTGCCCGTGCCCGGCAACCCGGTGACCACGACGCCGGACGACTGGTCGTGCAACATCGCTTTGCTAATGTCTTGTACTAGCCACTCGCGGCCAAGGAACAACGGGTCCGATTCTTGTTGGGGTACCTCGAAGAACAACGGTTTCAACACGAGCAGTTGTTGTTGCTGTTGCTGTTGTTGTTGTTGCTGCGGGGGACGTTCTGTACTGGGCAAATCGCACTGGCGAGGAAAAACACGAGTGACAAATGATAAGTTGATTTCGTCAACAGTTATTTCATACGCGAAAAATTCAATTGTTAATTTATAAGCGAATAAAAAAACCACCATATTATACCATACCTTTGGGATCGATGGGCCCCTTAATTGTACCGGACCTAGCGGACCTCCTGGTCGGCTGCCGCCTCGTTCTAAACGAACGCAAATCGTCTACAGAACCCGCTTGCAACGCTACAGGACAAACACAAACAATAACGCACACGAACAATATAAAATCGCTGTTAAAAAGCGAAGCGAGATGAGTGTACGTATATATAGTTTTAGTTTAATTCAAAATAGCGTCGGACGTTGAATACAATACGGAGTACCAATACGAGAAAACGTCATCCGATGCATTATGTTTACGTAATTGGTAATAATATATAAGTAAAAAAATTGGTTCAGATTTAAGAGCAATCGCTTTGTTTTGAAAAACAATAGATATACATATCATACTGCAAATGCGTTTCGTTTTAATTTTTTTCCTATAAATAATATGAAAAATACTTAAGCCAGATTTATTTTGTTTAAATAAATGAATACATTTTTTTTTTTAGATTTTGAGCGTAGCAATGGATGTATTGATTTTACAATAATATATTATTTTGTGTACACGAAAAGTAATCAATAAAATACTTCGATTTTCACTTTATGGTTGGTATTAGATAGAAAATTTAATCTAGTTTGTACTGGGGTCGAAATTAAAAATGCACAGTATTTTTTTATAGTCGGTGAAAACAAGCAAAAAATTAAGGAAAAATGAGAAATTTTTCGCAAATCCAATATTATTATTAAAATAATTGTTTTGTAACCATAGTTACCCAAATTTAAACAGTTTTTGCTCAGGATGGTTTTTTATCGTATAGATAAATAATTGAATTAAAATTTAATAAAATCCACAATAGTAATTTACTCATCAATAACGAGTTCCAATCGATACCTAATGGAGCGGTACCCACTTGCCTACTTTTTTTTTTAGATATTATTTTGCATTAATATTGCATTACAACCGGAACTCTTCAAAAATTAATATTAGTATATTTAGTATTTACATTTTAAACAATAAGCGTTATTTATTATATCACGACATATTAAAATTCCACTCACTAGTGACAGAATGTCTTCGGGTCAGAGGGCTACACGAACCGTTGCTCTGTCCGGACATGGACATGAGAGATCCAATGCTGTCGGACGATTGTTCTTTGATTGCTTTGTGTTCAGTCTCCGAGGATCCCGTGAGCGTGGACACGGGACTCCCATTACTCGACACCGGTTTAGAGTTGATGCTCGACAAAGACACGTCTTCCGTAAACGATCTAGAATTGCTGTCCCTCGACAACAGCAGTCCCAGTCTAGTGTACAGAGTGTCCGAATTGCAACTCCTCTGGTTCAATGATCCACGTGGTTTCACATTTCCGCCTTCGTCGTCTAAAGTATACAAAACGCGGGACAATTAATTTATTTGTATAAAAACAAATTGAGTTAAAACAAATAGGTGCACAAAGCTAATATCCGTGTTCATGCAATTACATATATAAAAACAAACAAATGTGAACACAAGACAAAAATAGGTGCTCTTCAAATGTATGGCTAATTATTCACACACACGTGGATTACAACCCTGGCCTATTGCAGTGTTGTACTTACTTCTCAAGACGCGATAATTTTACCAACATTATAATATTATGTTATTGGTATAATTTATTGATTTTACTCATCTGATCTAACGCCAACAAAATATTCACTAAAAATCTACGAAACAAAACTTGACCGACTATTGAATAGAACAAAACGTCTCCGAGGACCGAATGAATCTTGAATATAATAAATCATCAAAACCAAATTTCGAAGATTTTTTTCACGTAGTTTGCTTTATCAAAGATAAGTAGTCGTAATTTTGCCAGTAAAACCCACGTGACGACCAGAGTATATGCATATGCAATAAAGTTAATATTATACAGTATTAAAAAAATCAAATTTATTGATTTGACCTTGCTGTAGAGCAAAACATTTAGGTTAACTCTCAATTGCAGAGCACATTCAACGATTCAACTACTACGGTGAAATAATGTTAATAAAGTGTTTTCTAATAAGCTTAAGTGCACACACGGCCAACGACAAACAAAAACGTTTCATTTTTAGACCTAACAAACCTCTCAACGACCACAGAGATCTAATCTTGCCCAACACCACCGAAGACCATCGCCGTTGATCCGAAGTTACTGTTGATGTCGATGCTGACATTACTAAATTCCATAATGCATTTAATACAAACCGTGTTATATTAAGTGTATACATTGCTTATGATATATTATAATAATGATCGATTAAAAAAAAAAAAACAACTTACCGGAGAGTGCGTTGTCGGAAGGAGACCTAGATCCACTGCGCATGGACCATTGATTTCGTATGGTTTTCGGACTGAGAAAAAATTTCCTCCTGCTCTGTGGAGGCGTTGGACAGCCTAATGACAATAAAAATGAAGAAAAAATAAATCAAGGATGTCAAAACTATTTTCATAATTTTTTTTTTTTTTCGAGAACACTTACTCTGAGTCATGACTTCGTCCAAGTTCCTGTTGGGTCTAGGAAGCCTACTAGGCGAATGACTGAGTTCCTGTGAACCTTGTCTCGACTAAAACAAACGAAAACAACAAACATTAATAAGTAACTGTAAGTGCACACATTTAATAATATTATTGAAATAGCGTAGTTGAGTGAATGGCAATTACTTGAACGTAGGGCGAAAAGTGTCCGTTAGTCTTGACCCTTGGTCTATTGGCTCGTGTGTTTTGCACGTAAATCGGCTCATTGGTCAATGATTTCTTGGAAGCTGTACAGAGAAAGGAAACAAATATTACACGTTTATTAGTATTCTACACGCGCGAAAAACTTTCGTCAAGACGGTACAACTGGTATACGCGTGACGACATGCATACATACTACACGCGTTAATCAACTGTCACTAACATGCGGGAAAAATATATTAACCTACGCGATTTAAACGTAATTTTTTTTGACTTCAATTAAAAATATATTTATTTCGTTTTGGTTCATTGTCTATTTTTTGTTTTCGACTTCCGACAATTAGAGACGACGATGCCGTGGCGCATATAATAGGTATAGCTTTGCCGAATATCGTGGGAAACGAGACAGTATCAAATAAAAACTCAACAACTGTGCTTTGCCCTCCGTCAAACAATAATTAAAAAAAATATAATATAACTAAACGTGTTATATTGTATGCGTCGTGCACGACAATACACATATGGGCGGCAACAAAACTGATTCAAACTATAAACTACGTTTTTTAGGTTTTCGTATAAAAATTGTTAAGAATCGCGCCACCAATTTATAATATATATATACATATCAATTCGAATTTATAATATTACAACGTGAACTTCTATGTACTATACATAATTAAAAACTTCTAATAGCCTTTGTAGAACCTCTTTGAAATGAAACTTTTTAATTTTTAATTAAAATCATTTTTTTCTGAGTATTTTCCTGAAATTGGTCAAGGAAAACATTTTGAAACCTTTGTATTTTATACACTGTTAAAACAAAATATAAACAAAACTTTGTTCGCTGCGAAAGTTTTAATACGTGTATTATTAAAGTAATCATGCGTTCGCAACTCTTAATTTTACTACTTCCTAATAATAATAATTAATAATAATAATGATAATAATGTCAAAGCAATCAAAAACGTTTTTTTATAATATAATATGTCTTGCATCATTTTCATATATACACCTACTAACTATAACATTTACCATGACATAAATATTTTATTTTCTATAGTTGGGAATTTTTTTATTTTTTTTATTCGCAGATCAAATTTATATACGATAAACGTAAAGTTATATTTTGGATGTGTTAAAAACGAGGGTTTGGTTAAGACTAAAGCCAATGACTATTGCAGTAGTCATTATTGTAATATTAATAGTTATTACTGTGTTACTTTGCCATATTATTTAATTTTTGCAAAATTAAATTTGATATAATCGATTAAATGATGTTATTATTGTGAAGGGGTACCCCTGCAGTACAATATATGGCTATTTTTTTTATTATATTGAATTATACTTACGAAAAATAAAAACAAAGTACTTTACGAAATTATAAAATTCCTAACCATGATTTCATTTAAACGGTTTCCCCAAAGAGGTCGTTTGAAACATCCGGTGTATACTTTGAATGGTTATTGGTGGTTGTTTTTTTATTTCTATTCTTTGAACTTTTAAAGTGGATAAACTTTATTAAATGCAGTCTTTCTTAAATTCAGTCGATATTTTAAGAATCAAAGTCACAATCCTATTTCCAGACGAAGAGGGATAATATACGTTAAAATAAATTAGTAAAAATCTGTTAAAAAGTGGTCGTTTAATTAATGATGAATAGAAATTTAAATTAAAGAAAGAAAAACAAAAAAGACCTCTCCACAACATATCCGTGAAAGAATAAATAAGTAATTCGTTAACGACAATGGAAACTTTCTGACCGATGAAGAATAAAAATTACCATTGAAAAGAATGAAAGTATATCATGGATAAACAAATAAAGCCGATATCATTTTCATAAAAAAAAAAGCTTCAATTAATACATTTAAACATATTAGTCGTGTTGACCGTTTATACTACATCGTGATTACGAAAAACATGTCGTCTAGCTACATTACTAAACAAATATGAAATAAAATATGGACAACAATCAATCATAATACAATAGTCGTATAATATATATAAAAAATATGGTAAAATCGAGTATACCGTACCTTTCGTCGGGCAGTCTTCGGAGGCCGCCGCCACCGCCGAGGCGCAAAGCGGACAGCCCTCGTTGCGGAACATACACGCGTAACAGCGTTCATGTCCGCAAGAGTCGATGAGCTTCCTCTTTTTGCCCTTGTCGAAAGGCATGCCGCAGCTGGGGCACGTCTCGTCTCCATCACCTTCTTCCAACAGCTTCCGAATAGCGGCCAAATCTGCAAAACGAAAAAACCAAACCGTTATCATATGATGATTTTCCACGTATACAAGAACATCGTCAATATATTAATATACGCTAAAACAGACTATACGGCGACAATGTCAATGAGATTTTCGCTCGTCGTAAAGCACCTCTCAGCAAAAACTACCCTCTGGTGACCTATTACCGATTTTCTTTTTTGCAACAAATATAATTTATTATTACTATGGTCTATAGTTATTATTATTATTATTATTATTTTAGAAAGCGCGCGTTGTCAGAACGAATAAACAGTTTTCGCACCTCTATTATATTAAACCAACTAGTAGATCCGCGCGCGTGTGCAATATAATACCACCTGATTATACACACGACGGCGGCGTTATTATAATAATATTTTCTATCGCAATGGTCGTAGTCTTTACGCGTGACTGTCCGAGTACACCGTAATCAGTCACATCAAGTGAAAACAACAACAATAACAAAAATACTGTAGAGGAGTTCATTCACGACTATGGTGCCGGCGAAGTGATGGACGGACAGACGACTTTTGAACAACCTCTCGAATCCGGTTTTTATACACTATACTTATTAACACCGGTTTTGGCCGAGTCGTGTGGGCGTACGAAAATCGTCGTCCCGTCCGACTGTCTAGTTCGACGATACTCATTTAATTCCTCCCCTCCACAAAATAAAATAATAAATTATCACGACCGCCACTGCACGTTTTTCACCTAAATCTGTCCATATATTATTATCAGTGCACCGCGAAGTCAACGGTCGGTATTTTATTATCGATAACGTTACCGCAGTAATTTCCGCGCGTTAAAAGCCGGATTTCCACTACATAGTGTCGTGTTCCGGGCGGTATATTTAATATGCTGATAACAAAATGTCGGTAACACGCGTTAGGTACCTAAAAGTTAAATATATTCAATGTTACATACATAATAAACAGTATAGTAGAAACCCGGCTTTGTACGACGGGCATTTTGCATTTTGGAGAACCGGACTACCACAACCACTCAATGGCAGAGCCGCATAATGTATAAGGTTGTGTATAGTGTGTATATATATATATATATATATACCATATATACCTACTGCAGCCGTAAGGACGCCGCCCCCTCTCTCCCGCCGACGTATAATCGTTCCCACAGTCGCAGACGGTTTCCCACGCGCCTTTACCACGTATAATCCGCAGCCCCGGGACGAACAACGGCTGCATTTATCGGAAGTGGGTTTTTTTTTATTCCTTTCGCCCTTTTTATAAAATATAAAAAAATCAATCGTACGAAAAACGATTACTTCAACATATATAAACACTCCGAAAACTGAAACGGTTTGGCCGCGACTTGCGCACTTGCCTCAAACGGCGGGAGGGGAGATGTACGAAGATGTGTATGCGTAAAAAAATGATTGTATATACACGCGACTCTGCCTACATATTATACACATATAGATACCCGGACCGTAGTATGAGTAACAGCGCGCGATGTGGGAGCGGCGACGTCGTCACATATGGTCCGTCGTCTTCTCGCGTACAGTCATAAATCGTTTTCGGGACGCGCAGCAATAAAAAACAGATCCGAAATTTCGAACTGCCCCAGAGGCGTTTCGGCAATTATTTAAAAAACATCCGCAGATATAAACATACACACTAAACACCACACGCACATTATATAGACACTGCAGCTACAGCCACGCATATACGTATTAACATATAGACTTAGCCACTCAGGTATATACATAGTCCGGCTGAAAAACAGGAACGAATAAAATTGTATAATTGTTCATTGCAAGGGATTTAGAGATCGATAGTTATATGTATACGTGAAAATCGGTATAGACGGGCAAACGCCATTGCGGCGTATCTACATAATAATATTATACGAATATTAAATAGTTACGCACATCTGTCTTGTCGTCATTAATTAAGCGTTACAGAGTAAAACGTAATTGGAATCACTTCTACGTTACTTGTACAAAAAAAATACGTGTTATTTATACGTAAGGCACGTCACATAATATTATTTTGTCATGTAGATATAACTAAAAAATAATGCATTTCGAATAAGAGTATAGAATTACATATTTACGAGATTTTTATCTTTTATACCAAATGTATATCTACAATTTATCTGATCAGCAGTATTTTAAAATAATATGGAATTTAAGTTTCAAAATATATAATATATAAAACTCAATATATATATATATATATATTATATACAAAATTGCTTACGTTTTTTTTTCATTTTTCTTATGACAGTTAGAATTTAAAATCAAAATATGACATAAAACATGTACGATGAAAAAAATACTTAAATCACTATGGAGTTATAGTACATGATCGTCGTAGAGTAACGAGTATGTCTATACATAACCTATTATGTTACCAAACGCTGAATTAGTGAATTAATGAATACACGTATGTTTTATGGTGGTTGTCTGTATAATACGATGTAGCACGCGGTGTGACTTCGGAATGAACGATTCGACCGATGCGAGTATGCGACGGATGATCTTGTCTGGCTGTGACGAGAACTAGTTTCGCGCGCGCACGGCGCACATACACATCATATATATATATATATACAAACACGTGTAGTGCGTATGTTTTCACCGGCGTGATATTACGTAATATATGAATTTTTTCGTAGATTCCGCCGAACGCGAACGGACGAAAAACATTCTTTTTCGTCGATCCGCGTTTCTGTCTTATAATCATATTTTATCGCGCCGCAATGTGCAGGTTCGTCAAGGATTTGACAATATTGTACACCGAGTTAATAGGTACATAATAATATAACTATATGTTCTTACAGTACACCTTGTGTAATGTACTATCGTCGATATATTATAATATTATCTACCGTATTGTACGACGACACGGACGTAGCTATAACAACATGCGATCGATGCGAAAAAAAAATAATATAAACTATATACATCGTTTCCCCTGTACAGCGGCGGCGCGCTATACCGCGGTCAAGGTTAACATTTCGGCGAAAGCACACATGCTATATAGGTGTTTTCGCCTTCAAAGTCAAACCACTCAAACCCTGAAAATCCCTCGGGCAGATAGGTGTGTGTATATGTATATTCATATAACTGTAACCGATATATCGACTTGGTTTTTTTTTTTTTTAGAATTAAATGAAGAGTAAAACAACAATCTTTCATTGAATTTTATTATGTCATGTTTGATTGTTTTAAGGGCATACTTCGATGTTTGCACGCGTTTATTAGTTTTTAAATTCATGGACGTCTTAACCCTATAGTTGTATGGTACGTGATAATATATTTTGTACCACGGTGCATGTTGAACATCATAACATTATACACCGTGTACAGTGGACGATAACGACGTACCGAGAACGCTGAAACTTAGACCGCTGACTGGCCTCGGATGGCCTGCCCTGCTACCGCTCTTCAGCGGGCGACGTGCTCCTCCGCCGATTCCGCTCTTGGTTATCATGTCGAACAGTGATAACTGTTACACACACGTACACACGCGCACAAACACACACAGGCGGTTTTATTGTTTATATAATATTATACATTAAAAAGTCGTCGTCGGACGATATAGTGAACGATATAATAAAATAAACGCACGACGCGACCGCGCGAAACGAAAAACCACCGATTGCGAAGAATTACGACTGCGACTGCGACCGCGACTATGACGACGACGACGACCGCGACTGGCGACTGCGGTGCGTTCATTGACGCGTACCCGACACGAATGGCCGAGCCGTCGCCGCCGTCAATAAAGTTCATTGAGAGAACCAGTGGGCCAGGACGACTTCCCACACGCGCGCAACGTACACATACTCGTGTACGACACATACGACGGCGACGAGATGCACGCACGCACATTCGACCCACTGCAGTTAGCGTACAATACGTTTACGTTACCATTAATAAATACTATTTTTTTTTTTTTATCTTCCACCGCACATAATATAATATACAAACACATTTTATCGTATATTATAATATATATATATATATATATACGTATGTATACATGTATATTAACCGGTGAGTAACTGAGTGTACACGTATATTTTAATTTTTTTTTTTTAATGAGAACCACTCGTATCCGCGGCACCGTAATAAATCGAGAGCTAATAATTTATATATCATTTCATTGATGTTTTCTACGTTTATACGCGCGCGTTTTATGCATATATTACATAATATTATTATAATAATATCCGAGTCGGAGATGGGCGTGTCTGTACCTATATATATATAAACACTACGATCATAACCCATTTTACAGTGCATACACACACACACACACACACACACACCGTAATATAATCACAAAGGTATAGTTTTAATAAGCCTCCAATGGGCGAGGTACAAAAAAAAAATGGTACAATCGAAGCTGTTTATTATATCGAGATTGTAAACAAGACGCGCGAAGTCCCAAATCGAGTGGCCCCAATTAACGGCGTCGGACGTTCAATCTAGCGTGTATCGCGTATATACTATATTTTCGTCTTCACGATACACATATAATTATTATTAATGAATAGATCGTATATAATATAATAGTATGGACTACACTGCAAAGAAAGCGAGTCAGAACTCACATTATAATATTTATAAATGATATGAAACGCTGGCTTTAACCTAAATTATGTCAAACGACCCGACCACTTCGCTCGTCCGTATATCGACCAAACCGTCGTCGTCGGAATCCGACGACTTGACGATTTATTTGATTGACATATAATATGTATGTGTATGTGTGTATGTGTGTGTGTGCACGTTATACATAATATATACGACGACAGAAGACTTACAGTGTATAACGCGTACGGTTTTATTTTTTCAAACACCCCTAACGAGTGTTTTTTATATTTTATATACACGTATATATTTCGGAGCGCGTAATCAACACGCACAAATCAAGTTATCGCACGTATAAAAAACATAAACTGTCGAGTCGCCGACAAAATTTAAGCCAGTAGCGCTAAATTTATATGTACATGTCCTCAGTATATCGGGGTGAATGTTGTGGCACCGATATAATATAGTGTTACACTGTTTATACAACCAAATATCTTGTAATACTGAGTGTATAAAACCAAATGTTATATAAAAAAAAAATGTGATATGTACTTGATGCAATATAACATTCAATATAATTTTATTTCTACCGTCAATATTTTATAATCTGATGGAAATATATTTTTCTTTCAGACCAAAAACAAATATCAACAGACTTATAAGTACATAGTATAATATATGCATATTACATAGATTTATAATATACATATAATATAAGTACATATATTTATATATAATAGCAATATGATCAATATTCAATAGTAGTTTTATAGGATATAATACTGTCTGTAAAATAATTATTTACTGATTTTCATATCCTATGATTCAAAATGTTTGTTTTTATTTTTTATTTTGTCAACACTTGATTTTTATTATATAAGTTTGATATTATTTAATTATAACACACTCGTATTAGATTCGAATACATTATATTACTATTGTATTAAATTACACGCCGCAATCGAATCATCGAAATACACAGCACATAGGCATTACCTATTGATATCATATATTTATGGAAACCGCGTGCCATGTCGTTGAAACATATTATAACATAACGACTTGAATAATAAAAACACGAGTGGAATATTTCGATAAACGAGTTTATACATTGAAAATGTATATATTGTGGCATACATTATTATAATCTTAATCTGTTGTCGTACCTACGTGTTTGCAGCTGTATCGAGACACGGGCGGAAATTAAGAACTTTTAAGTACCGCTATCGCTACTGCAAGGCGAGAGTATTTTCGTATATATATATATGTACCTATTTAGTAAGTATACCTACCAGACGCGCCTATATAATAACAGCGACATTTTACTGTTTACAAGCCGGCGAAAAACGTACAAAAAAATTGTTATCCCTCGTTAATAAAATTCAATTAGGGTCACACGGGGTCCAAATATAAAACATTATACATATAAGTACGCACGTATATGTACAGGAATTAGGAGAACGTTACGTTTCGTTAGGATTTCAAACTCCGGTCCCCGTACGGTAAACAACTCTTTTTATATGATGGGTCTCGTTCATGTTAACTAGATATATATATACTCGTAATATAATATTACCTTTAGTCTCGGCGTTTTCGGTGTATGAATAATATTGTTGATACAACAATAAAAAACGGGTTTTTTTCCTGCAGGAATGATGTGAGATTAGATTGTCACAGTAATAAGATTAATAATAATAATAGTAATAATAACATATAGGTAAACGATATTATATATATTATATTATGGTAACAGTGTACAGGATCGGTCCAATTACTGTACAGGAGATATTATTTAGTTATGTAAGTTCCGTGCTATCATAATATGTATTCGTATAAATTATAATGCATATTTTATGTTTGACCCAAAGCTATAGGAAAGGCGTATTAAAATTCATAGTGCATAAAGTTAAATAATTCAAGTACAACTATACATATACACGTTAGAATTTATATAAAAAAAATTAAGACGCATCAATAGTTTTTAAAATACCATTTGTTTAATAATGTACAGTAAAATAGTGCGGTTCTCATCGAAAAAAAAGTTCAGTATCACCGCGGGAGACTTCGTAAATGGTACAAAACTCTTTATAGCACCTGAAAGTATGGGAGTCTTTAAAAATTCCACGAATCTGAATTTGAACAAGTGCATTATTATTAAACAATAAGAGGGGTGTGTGAGCATTCTTGGTAAATCACCCCGCGTAGTATAGGTATATATAGGTATAGGTACACGAGAAACCGGGTGAATATCGTCGTACCGCCCGCTCTATCGCTGAACTGCAAAAACTTTTAAAAGTCATTCAAAGGTTTTTATTCGATTAAATGCGTAAAAAGAAATAGTAAGCACACAATAATGTATACTTTTATTTTTATTGCACGCGCGTTATACTTTATTCCGAGATAATGGTAAACGGTAAGCACTCAAAATATATCGACGGAAATCCAATTTCAATCGGCCTCGATTCGTTATTATTTTTATTATACATACATAATACAATCACATATATATGTGTACCTAATACGCACATTTTCGTTTCACGATGGCACATAAATTCGACGTAAAATAACCATAACCGTTACAAACATGTTGTCGCTTGGCGTGTTTCTAAAGTATAAATTTTTCCACTTTCGAAAGAACGAAAACTGGCACCGCGTAAATTATTGTTGGGCGTCTCGCCGCCGCGTCCAAACCGCAGTGACTTTTCATAAGCATTGGCGGCGCGGTATAAATTGTAATAATGAAAAAACTTTTAGCCCGTAAACCTCGCCCGCGTCAGATCACGCCGTTGACTAAAATAATAAAGAACGGTGGTGGGCGGCGTGCGCAGTGAAATAATACGGTTTAGCGACTATTCGAGGGGGATATTTTTCAATAAACCGTTTTTCGCGGGTCGACCGGTAAAAATGTACGACTAGAGGGCAACAATATATAGCACGAATATTATATAATATTTTCGGCGGCAGCGCAATAATTCTATTAACCTATTCAAATATAAATTTTCGGAAATGTTCTCTATATGGCGATGTATACCAAACGTAGTGTAGTTGACTAGTTGGTGATTAACCTGCAGGTGATCGTTCTCCCTTTACTGAAGATATAGTCAACTAATTATTATTTATAAATACCATAATTATATATCAACCCCCGTATTATCGTGAAAAATTGAATATCTATCTAATTTAAGGGCGACACCCGTTTAACACAGGTACCTTTTTTTACCCTTAAATTATCATAGCCCATTTGAGCGTGAATTATTTCGTTGTTTGGTGTGAGGCAGATATAATTTTTTTTAAGGATGAAATAACAAGTCAATAATTGTCTTTACTCAATTATTCCGAGTGCGTATGAATAATATACAAATGTATATTGTAAACAAATTTTCCAATAAAATTATTGTTAATAGGAAGACAAGAAGTATTATTTATTTTACTAATTTCAATTAATCGACACTGCTATGTCATTATAAACGAAACACTTTTTTCCGTTGTTACTATAATAAATATTAATTTGTACACATCGATCACGACTTATTAGATTATCACAAACAAAATAAGTTGTTACGACATTTGAAATGTTTAAACTTAACAAATAATACCTGTGTACCTACATAATATACGATATAAATAATACGATAAACGACAAATGTACTGGAATTATAAAGGCTAACGAACACCTGACTGCTGGCGCATTCAAATTGATCATTGAAATGGCCGCTCATATATCATACCGGAAAAAAAACTCTCTCGGGTGACTAGTTTATGATGGTTCCCGAATTAGAAATATCGGTAATCACCGATGTATGTAAATTGTATAGTTTTCACGCCGAATGCAGTATCATTCGAAAGTCGTCACGCGGAGATTGTATGTGTAGTAAAACGCGCGCTCCGTTGATTTTTCACGCGGCGGAGTTTTATGAATTTCATGTCGAAATCATTTAATCGTGTACCTACTATACACGATAACACGATATTTGCTGTAATATATTACGATAATAATGTATACGGTATAACGTTATAATGGCGCCACAATTACGACGCGCTGTGACGTGGAAATGTATACGGCGAGATGCGACCGTTGCTCCGATTTCGTGTCGTCCGCGTACGTATATAAAAAAATAATAATATTTTAATTATTACCGGACGAATAAAAACTGTTATCGCTCGAAAACCGACGCGACCGGATAATAAAACGGCACGCCCGTTAAATATACACTATTATGCACGAGCGGGCAGTAAAAAATTGAAATTTATACAATACACAATATATAATTCATATGATGGGAAACGCAGGCGTATAGGTGTACTGCGACGCGACACCGACCGTTATAATATTAAATGACGATATCGAGATAAACGCGTATACAGTATATTAGTATATACCTAATGTTATTTTGTATTAAGACATTGGCGTGGACAATAATTTATTATCTAAATTGAAATCGTCAAAAAACGAGAAACATGGCGCATATAGTAAAGAAGATTATATTAAAGCGAATGTATAATATAGTTTTGATTATTCGGAAACGTATTAGCTGGCATTCGACGATAAAATTAAAATTTAAAAACGATTTCGGGCGATATTCTTGGCGGTAAAAATAATCTACACTGCTGCACCGTCGAATCGCATTTGAACCGAATTCAAAATGTATATCATGATAAAAGTCGTCCATCTTATATATTATAATATAACAGTTGTTGCGCGACGATAAAATCGAATTGTTTTTATATTCATTGTCGTTAAACAAAATCCGACCATTTAAAAATCCCAAGTTCACTTACCCCTTCAGATAACTTACTGTACAGCCATTGCAGACGTACTGGCGGCCGTCGACATATTATTAGATTGAAAATAAATAACCGTCGATTGTGACACGTCATCGTCAAAACATCGTATATCATATATTTTTATTTTATTAAAAAAAATACGTCGAAATCGAGATAAATACGGCCCGACGTCCAGCTACAGACTCCCTGGGCGATAACGCCAGTAAAATAAAGAGTACCAGCTACCTACCTGCAACAATAGAAACCGATGGTTTATTTCCTTTTTTTTTTTAGTCAAATGCAACTCATACATAGATAACGTCATTACTTATTAATATATTGTCTGAACACTGTTGTATAGGTAATATAAATACCGATAACCAACCCCGAGAACACGGTCCATTTGAAAAAAAAAAGCCGCATCGGAATCCAATGTAGATATCTGGTTATACGAACATGCTCGGTTGTTATCGTCTGAGCAAAAAGTGTGTATCTCTATTCAGTTTATATTATTAATATTACAGGGCGAAATCGACTTTCCAAGACCATCGGGCACGTGAACATTACAATATATATATATTATTATATGTCTGAATAAGTTACCCATGGTTGCTGATTTTAATATACCCACTATTTTATGAGTATCTTTATATATATATATATAATATACGTTTAATAATAATTCAAACTAAAAAAACACCATGGCGACAAGTCAACAAACCACATTATTAATATTATATTGTGCGGAAAAATAATTGGAGAGCGGTCTGCGCGTTTTACGATGATCTGGTTGTATTATATTATATACCAAAATTTGATACCATATTTTTATGGTTTTCTCTGTCTTATAAATTTATATGTGTACTTACTGATAATAAGTATAAAAATTCTCAACATTTTTGAGAAACTGCAGTGGTGATTGTTAGTGTACACCCCCTCCCCACTCCGTCGAAGAAATGATATGTTTGCCAACGTATATCCCTCCCTTGATAAAATCCTAAATAAGTCACGTACCAAATATATTTTACTGTAAAATACTTCAGAACAATAACGTCAGATTGTCTAATTGTCAGTTTTTTGGTTAATTGGAGTGTTTCAAATGTAACTTTTGCCACATAAAAGTATTCAAATTTATAAATATTCAATTATGCATGTCTAATATCCAATAGTATATATTAATACCTAGACAAATAATATCAACAGTGATAATGACCATCAATTTTAACAATAATTAGTTTAGGTATGACTTATTGTTCGTCAATAATTGTCTTAGAAAACAAAAAAATATGTTGACTTCCTGTACACACATTTTGTATCAAATGAGTCAATACATTTAATATCCATTGTAACACAAAAAATAGTTTGTTTGTAACATTCAAACCAAATCACGTCACTTTAAACACCAATAATTATTCGTAATTTCAGTTTCAATACAATTTCCATCCACAAAATATACTTAGAGTAATGCAAGTATAACTATGCAGCAGGCACCCACAGCAGGATAATTATCAAAAAAACAAACTATGGCATTCTCTTCACGGGTTGGTGCGTTTTACTCGTGTGGTAATAATATAATTTATAGTCGAGTCGTATATACTTAACCAACAACCCCTCTAACACACGACGGGGGGCTACTTTGAATAACCACATTCTCGGCGGGGCAATACAGGGGAACTGCAAAGACGCGCGATCTTCGAAACACAATTAATGATCGTCGAAGACGACGACGACCGGTCGCATGATTATAAAAAATATATTACGCATAATATGAAATGGGCGTGACTGTCTTGTCTTGATTACACGGTCGACGAGAGCGTATCGTCTGCACAAACAGACAGCAGTGGTGCAACGGTAGGTAAATAATTACATGTATCGTTCGGTCATCGCACCGTTTAATAATTATACATCATAACAAGGACTGAGCAGCGGTGTGTCACAGTAAAATACCCGAAGGGGATTCGAAATGCATCATTTGTAAAGTGTTCTATATATATACAGGCAAAATATAAATGCTAAATATATATTATAATTACAGGTTAAATTGATAAATTTTCATTTCAACATACCAATCCAATTTTCATATTGAAAACGCGCGGATTTGAACATCTTAATATGTTTAAGTAATAAGATCACATACACGAATACCTTTTTTCAATTATTTATCTAAAAAAAACGTACATAATTCACTACTGAATATACTTGGTAGTTTTGTAAACGTTGAAAGAAAATGTTGATAAACACCAAGTTCAAATCTGGTAAAATGTTTTGGTATGATCTAAATTCTAAATAGATAAAATAAAGATAATAAGTGAAATCAAAACCTGTTTTCAAAATCACATAAACAGTGCGATTAGCTGGAATAAAAAAGCCTTGAAAGGCCATGAAAAACAGTCAGTCGTTTCGAAACTTCTTGGAACGTAAAATATATTGCCGTATACACTCTAAAACGTTTGATGTCGAACAGTTGGTGTTTTTCGTGTAATATGTGCGGTCGTCCGGTTCGAACAGGAGGTAGGTACGTTTAATTCAGTGTCTTAGCTACCGGGGGTTCCATGTAGGTACAACTTGAGGTTAGCACCAGCTCGGTCCCATCGATTTGATTTCAAATAAAACATACTATTATGATTTAATCTACTGATCTGGGACAACTGTGGTTTTGATTTAAATTATTTGTTGACTTATATGTTTGGACCCCCGCCGATTAAATAATACCTACACGTAGTTGTGGCGCTGGTTTAATGTACGCAGTACATATTATTAAAATTTATAAATTTATAACCAATTCCATTGTCTGCATGGATTTATATTATAATATTTTATGGTTTCAAACGTTTTTTCGGAAAAAAAGCATGAAAAATCGGAGACAGCGGTGTACAATAATAATTGGTTTCATGAATTACCACAAACACTATACCAAAGCCTACAATCGTGTTAAAAAGCTGAAAAATTTCTTTGCACCATTTTTTTTTTATAATTATAAGTTATTTTATTAATATATATTATATGTGTGTGTGTAGACGACGGAATATGCATGTTACAGGCGTTAAATTGTAGTAGAACTGGAGCAAAACGATAATATTATTGCGTCGACGGTTTTTGTCCTTCACGAGGAGATGATCACATGCAAAGCCGGTAAAATGTTTTGGAAGATTAGCGACCGCGAAGACGATTTGCTGAAAATTCTCTAACACATAAAGTGACGAACGGATTTTAATGAATATTTAGCGCGCTAAATTCATATTAAACAAAACAATACAAACAAACAACAAAACATTTTTTTTTCACATTTATTATGCAAAACCAATCGCGGAATAAAATATATTTAATATGATATTAAATTATATTGTGGAGTCGTCATCGCCGACATCATAACGTCACCGTCGAACTGTTTCGCGTAACCTACCGCACGATGACTGTCATACTATTACTATACTTATTCGCTATTACGACGTATAACGTACAATAATAATTATGACCAGCCGAAGCATGTCACTGCACTGTTGTTGGGCATACAGCACATCTATTATATTATATTATAGCTGAAGTACTGTGTTTATTGTTATTACTATTATTACGATGACCATAGATGAGGATTTTTGTCCCGAGCCACTAATGTAAAACTAACGACATCGAGTTGCAGTCGGCTGCAGACGCGCATCGAAATAACAATGGTCGATATATTTATGCTCGCGCTGCACTAGCTCTCGTTGCCGCCACTGCAGTGGGCAGAACGCGCGCCGAGCAGACACTTATTATTATTGTAATAAATAAATAATTGTGAATTATAACAATTCGACTTTGGTCGTGTTTCTCTACTCTCTCTCTCTCTCTCTATGGTTAAAATATATCGTATTAATAATATTAGTTATTGCGCGTCTCGTTCATTATTCAGACGGATACCGTCGCGGAGGGGACATAATATTATTATGACCATTATAACCACTATCGTATATCGAGGAGCGATAAATCGCGCCGTACCGGTGACTACGTTATTATACAATATACAGGTAATGTACTACAGGTACCTCCTACACGATTTATGTGCAATATATTCATAAGTTATAATAATGATACCCGGCCGAACGCTATACAGCAATGGCATGCACTTTTTTTTTATCAATTTAAACATTTTTTTTTTTTCTGGTAACCCAATTCTCGATAAAGGTCAAAGGCTACTTGACATCAAGCTACGACCCCTAGAAGCCGAGCAATAAGAAAAAAAGGTCAGAAACAACACTAAACAAAGTAAATCGCGAGCAGACGATGCGACTCGGTGGGTCAGGGGGCCGATATAATGTCCGTGATGTCAGTTAATGATGAAATAATTCTTTAAAAGGTATTATTGAAGTTTTAGAAGATATGGGGTTTTGTTTGAGGTGGTCTTTTTTTATAGGCAACAAAGTACGGATAGGTCACCTTTGACATCACCACCTCTCATATTTTAGGGACATCGGCCGAGACCCTTTACCACTTTCAAAAGAGTTGTGTGAGCAACCGAATAACCCAAAAGTCGGTCACATATTTTCATTTCTATAGGTACGTAATTATAATAATATCGTTTGAAATGTAGACGTCGTATGGGCGTACCGCCATATACGTGGGTACAGCACATCCCGCTCAAAACTGAACCAGAAATAATTAGTACGCTTATACAAAATATATTTATTTAATATCCAGGGAACTCGTGTACACAGTTATCTCGTAAATGTGTCTCTGTGCCGTCGAAATGATATTAATATAGGTACGTAAATACATAATAATATACACATATAACATTGCCGCCGTTATATAACTACGAGTATATAAGTCCGTCTCATGTTTAACGAGTAAAGGGATTCATAATGTCATGGGCTATCATATTATCCAAACACTACCACCACAACGGCATCCTTGATGTGTATTGTGTATACGCGCATAAGATATACGAAAGCATCGCTATATATAGGCAGCAAGATAAATATTTTAAAACCTCAATATAAGGAAAATAGAACGACGTTATAGTCCATGACGAATTCGTGATACACTGGTATTATGTGTGTAAACACGAATTGAGGTCTGCTTATCGATTTTGATATATGTGTTGTGTGTGTGTGTGTGTGTGTGTGTGTGTGTGTGTGTGTGTGTGTGTGTGTGTGTGTGTGCACCAGGTACACTGTACCTAAATATTAGGGGCGGCAAACCATTTTCGGGTCATGTGTCAAAGTGTTGTAATCAATTAAAAAAAAAAAAAATACAAGTGCCAGTTATACGCTGTTATATACATATCTATAAACATTTTTTCTCGACGTGATCAAGGTTTTTAAAAAAAATCAGTAATATTTTTAAAATCAGTTGTACATATTGTTTGTTTTAATGAAACACGATAAACAACATTAACTTCACCTCATTAATGTTTTATTCCTCTATTTTGATTTTATAACATTCGCTGTGGAAAACTTGAAAATAAACTTTCACAACTGTATGTTGGCGCGAATACGGAGTGTATATTATAGTCATGGTATGAGTCAAATTTCAAGTAAGTTTCAAACTTTTAACATTAAATAGTAAGTAACTTCATTATCTGTTAAGGAATAATAAATAATTTTTTTCATAAATGTAAAATTTAACATTGATATAAAATTATTTTACGTGCCATTAAAACTTGGCCAACGTGTCATAAAGGTTCATCGCCTGAGATTTAATATACAAATAACACACGGGCGAATTCTTTGAAACATTCATGTCGGAACCGTTTTTCATACACACCATAAAATAAAGCTCAACCAAAATCGAAAAACGTATGGATTATACCATGGAGCCGCAGTTCTAGCTATATATAGTATACTTATACACCCGGGTACTAGTATACTGCAGGTTTCCAAGCATATAATACTATGTACTCCGGCCGCTCACTTCAGAAATTTATCGCGTGTTTACCGGACATTTTTTTCTCGTAGTCGCAGATTACCAATGGTTAAACACGTTGGTCCGTATATGGTGGTCTCCGGCGGGCGGACAGTCAATATAACAACGTCTATTCGTGAGAATGAACTCGCGTGTGTATACCGCGCATACCAAGTACCACAATACTATATAGTATCGCAGTACATAACATAAGCTTACCTGCGATTTCTATACGTAGGTAATAGGTATACAGCTGCTTATAACCGTGCAAGACGGCGATCATTTCTTCATCCCGCAACTTGTAAGGCGGTGGGAAGGACCAGACTTCGCAGGACTTTGAGTTTGGAGGGGGGCAGGGAGGTATAGTAACAGATGGAAGAAATACGTGACAGACGGAAAAATTATATTTATACATATATATAATATAAACATAAACGATATACCTTGCCTTATAACGGATATGTAAGTAGTTGCACACGGCGTGTGGAGGTGGGAGATAAGGTTGAGAGGGCACATGTGACCCATACAAGGACAGTACAGGACGGACACGAGTCATCGTAATGGTACCTCTATACGCATGCATGATATAATATAAACTTTACAATAACGCCATTAGTAGGGTAATATAACATTAAAGTGAACTATATCCACAGATTTTTATATAATGATATATTTTCTGCGTATCTCCTCTGGTCAATCCACGATTTCGATCCAGCATCGCTCGTTTTAATATTTTATATATAAGCTGCAGTCGTCGTACATTACCGTCGAGACTCACCGGCGTTGACAGTTCCGTGTCCAGCTACAGCCGAACTTTATGCAATTATCTTTTATCTAAAGCGCCGACGACGACCGAACAGCGACAAAATAAAATCTGTTAACAGTGTTAACGATCAACCACAAATAGGTTACCCTACGAGGGCTACCCTAGTCATCACATTATAACAGTTATTACTAATAGAAATAAATAGAATTTGTGTAAATTAAATTAAATTTTTTGATGCATAAAAATGTTGTAACTTTTTAAAAACTTTTTCGGACATTTTGCACGGTTTTTCTTCGGATTTTTATCCCAAGGAACAATTTAATCATAACATGGATAATCGAGATATACAATAATAATAATAATAATAATAATGTATCGTACACGATAGTTACATACTCAACCGCAGTTTGTTGTCGAATCACATATATATCGTTTTACTATATGTCTATTATGTGCCACAAACCTCTCCCACAGTGATCGATATTATTTTGGAATATGAACTCGTAATTTTGGTGATTCAGCCTCACTGGTGGAAAAGAATGGACGCAATAATGTTATGATATTATTACTATCAAGTAGGCACTCGACGAATAGTTTATCGTTCTATATAATATTATGAAACGATACGATACATATACCAAAGCATTAACGACGACGTTTTTAAACGCCCAACTGTTGAAAAACACAAATTATCTATTAGGCGGTATAATATTACTATTAAACGCGTACGTAAGTATTTTAGTAGGTACCACGTGTAAGAATATATTATATAATGTGGCACTTGTAGTATTGTCGATCTCTTTAAATAAATCATTAAATGAAGCATTCAATAATTTTATTAAGTGCTATTTTGATACATAATATACGAATGTGTATATAATATAATGTATCAATAAATTTATGGTCGTTATTCTATTTCTAAACGATCAAACATCGATTGTATATGGTGTTGAGGAAAGAAAAATATTAAACATGTCTAATTAATTACCATACGATTAATAATAAAAAAGTACTAAGGAGTAAGTATGAAAAAATAACCGATGATTAGCCAAATTGTAATATATTATTACATTTCCATAGTTCATTCATAGTTTATCAGCGCGATAATATTATGAATATAATTATAGCTACACGCCGGTTCTATGTACTAATTAATAATATCGTAACGTTACGAAACCGGCTAAAATGCAATAATATGTAACGAAATAAAACCGTGTAAGGAAATAAAATAGCTGTTTTTGCCATCATACTGTGTAAAACGGTAATTTCAGAACGAATGAAAAAACACAAAAAGGACAAATGTCTGTTTTTGCAAGCAAATAACCGTCGACCACAGCGCTTTTTCAGGCATGAATATGAAATAATAAAATATAAAACTATATAGGTATAGGGTGGGTCGTTTGAATTTCACGTTACAAAATCGGTTGATATATACAAGTACGATGCATTTAATAGTTAACACTCTAGTGTTTTTTTCTTTCCCCATCATTTAAGTACGCGGAAAAAGAAAATGATTGAGTAAAAAAAATTATATTTTTTTTAACTATTTTTCATCTATGTAATTTTAAAAGTTTGATTTTCTTATTTTTAATAACGACGTACATTATTAATAAAAATCAAATAAACAAAAAAATTATAGTTCGTAAATAAAAATTCGTTGCTGTGATAAGTCAAAAATATAAATAACATAGACCTTATACCAAGTATAAGGTCTGATAAATAAAGACTGATAAAATATGATAATAATTATAATTATATCTATAATTATTACTGTCATAATAAAATTTAATAATGGTATTGTATTGTCAATATCTCTTATAAACAATTTAAAAATGTGTTGTTCGATCCATTTAGTATATTGTTTTTAAAAACATAGAGATACGCTGTTAAAATAAGTTGAAATCAGTTGGGAATTTAAACTTAGGTAATAACTCGTAACGTGGCAGTAATCTTATTCGATAAAAAAAAATAAAATTTTACCGTTTTTATAAATTTGAGTCACAATTACACAAATAGATATTCCAGCAGTGCAGTGGAAAATACCTATACTGTGTAGGTGGTATGAACCTACTCTTTTTTAGACGGTATTTCTGCGACTATATTATTATAATGTGAACGGCGCCACTCAATGACGACGGTAGGAACGATAATATTGACCTTATTGTCACGTAGAGACGATAGACGACCGGACCGATAAATCTTCGGCTTCGAGTACTATTATTACAACATGCGCGTGTACTCAACAAAGGGACGTCGTCGACATCGAAGACCCACGTTTTAGGGTGGCTGAGAGCGATCCTGTTGTGAGGGCGTATTAAGAGCAGCAAAAGACGAAAAAATAAACTATATGACAGACAAACGCGTATTGTACACTGTTGCACCGATACCTATACGATACACCTTACGGGTACGCGTATAAGTTGTTTTCTTGTCGAAACATCACATTTTACGAGCAGACGCGATACACACAATAATATCACATATTTTTACCATTGATTCGTTCAGCCCATGCGGTCGCGTACCTATACATATATAGTATGTAATTTACAATAGGATTCTTTTAAAGGTCAATATTCGTTTTCTCCTATAGTGTTGACATTTACGGAAATATTTATTCTCCAAAATGTAAAAACATTATGAAAAAAAACACTATTGAAAAGGAAATTTTTTTTAAAGTTTTTACTTCTTTGAAATGACAGTAACAATACATTTTTCATATTAAATTCCAAAGCAGAGTATAATGTATAAAATAAAATTTCGAACGGGTACCTGATTAAGTAGTTATAAATTATAATATATATATATACATACTAATAGGTATATTTTATAAATATTTTAAATGTAGACGAGTTACGGAGAGTTAATCCACTAAATGCAGGTCCTCGACTTTAAACGGATCTAACATTTATATACTGGATAAACCCTGTAAAAATTGAAAAATTATAGCAATAAAAATGATAAAAATGTCTTAAAACATTAATATTTGCAGAGAAAATCAGTGATTACCTTTAAAATAATCATCTATTATATAATATACCGCATAAAAAATAATATTGTGACCGTGAATATTATATTCCTTCAATACTGTCGTCGATGTAAAGCTAAACACACCGTGTTATTATAAAAACCATTAAGTACTTCTTATTCAGTACGTCACCACACGACGATAGTCTACAATGACGTTATATACCGTTGTATAAAATGTATACGAACAATTCATGTATTAACTCTTACGCTTATTGTGTATATATTATAGAATAAGGCTTAAACGATTAACAATGTCGAAAATGGTTTTGGGTGATAGATGTATAAACATTTTTATTTTAAAAACCACATACAGGACTATGCGTAGCTGATGCACTATAAACCTATTATACAGAAATATGTATACATGATAATTTTATGCTATATTTTATAATATATACTTAAAAGTTAAAACTAAATGAGTTCTCGTTTCGCTTAAAAACATAAAATGCAATTTAAATTTATGTTAATACACTAATTAACATCGTTTTTTTTTGTATATATAGTACCCTCTATTTATTACGTCGTGTGTAAATATATATATATATATATATAATTATATTATTATATATAGAACATGATAATTTGCAATAGTAAAAATGAAAAAACACGATCATCATTATTCATCGTAGCACATTTAAGGAATTAAAAATAAATCATTTTGGATGACGGTATAATATGATATTTATATTTTAATATTTCCATATTTTAATGTCGGCATTTTTATAATATAATATTATAATGTAAAATAATGGTAAAAAACAAGGAAATAAATTTTAACGAGAAAAATAAAACCCCCAGCGATGCTCTTATTATGTATAGGTACATATAATATACGCGGTTTAACGGCGGTACACACAATTTTGTATATACATATAATATCATATACACCTGCAGCCTACGCGTTCATCATAATAACATACGCATATGAATTTATAATATTATATACTATGATATATTTTCAATGCGGATATAGACTTTACTAGGTATTCAACGATGGTACGGTTTTATATCTTATATCCAGTGGTGGAATTAAGGAAAAAGGCTCTGTCAGCTAATAACATTACAAAGGGCAATTATTATTCAGAGCTAGTACAACACGTTCGTTTTTTGATAAATATTTTGAATTCAATTTTACCTTAATTATAATTCAATTATACAACAACTAACTACTAAATTAATAAGTTTAAAATTTAGAATTGTGACTATTATAAAAAGATTTATTTTATGTGAAATATTCATATTTGATTAAAACTTTAATAAAATAATATGCAAAGATAAATAACAACGTATAAATAATACTTTGTTTTTAACTTCCTTGTTTTCTGTTCTCGTTTTAAATTATTTTTCATTTGTAATATATTTTTTTTAATGTAAACGATGTGTAGGTACATTACAAAAAAAATTAAAAAATGATTGAGAAAATACACACATATGGTAGGTGTATATAGTCAATACCATCAAAGCACTGATCTCGGCAACTCTAAAAATATTACTCAAGTTTAGATTTACTTATCATCATAAATAAAGATAATAATAATAATAAAAAAAAAAAATAACAATAACAACGATATAGTAGAATTCACACTACAACCAACCGTGGTGCAGGCACACAACAGTTATAAACTCGTTAAGCATCGGCGAGAACTGCAGAGAAGTCCTCCACGCGATCTCGTAATTTTTGGCGAAAATCACACGCCCCCCCCCCCCAACGTATACAGGTAGCACGCGAAGAGTTATATTATACACCTTAGATATCTTTCGCAAAATAAATTAGCCCGGCCAACGAGCGAGGGATGATATCGCGGGCTGACGTGTATAATAGGTACACGTTTAGTGCAAGAGAAATTCGCGCGTGTTCAATGGCGATTTCCCAACGAAAGTATATGATTAATATATTGTGTATACCGAACGACGACGACGACGACGACAACTGACCGTCATAATATACGATAACCCCACCCCGACCAACCCTCGGGACTTAAGGGGGGGAGGGGGAGAATATACGTGCGTGTATCGTATTTATTATGATTACATTGTTATAGATAAACTTGACATGTCTATACTTACACGTGTGTGACCTCTCATCATCTGCCGGCGATATTCCGCGACGACAAGGACTAAGCGGTAGGTCAAAAACGCATTAATAATATAATGTACGTATAATAGTATAATTTATGCTACGCCGTCGTTCTATAAATATAAGATATTTATTTCTGTTACTATCGGGTCCTGTCATACAGAGTTTCGTTAATGACCGTATATTATTGTTGTTATTCATTTTTTTCTTACGATTAGGCCTACGGGAAATCTAAAAAACTGTAAGGAACGTTGTCAGATAGAGACACGCGGGGCGGCGGTCAGTACCTATACGCCGCGTTTACTGCTTTAAAGGTATACGACGTGAACGATGATCAAATATGATTAGTGCGACCGAGAAACCACCGGGAAGACGTAAGGCGTGTGTACATTGGAAATTCGATCTCATCCCGAATGCATATATGCTGCGTCGACGGGTGAAACTGAAAATTAGTATTCGACTCTGACTGCTGCAGTCTGTTTTTAACATATAATTTTTTTGTTCATTCCGCCCGAACGACGACGCGCGATGCAAACAACAATCTTCGGCGTGGAAACCGCATAAGATTTTTCGTTTAGAATTTCCGTCGTCCGCGTGCACCAGCGGCGTGATATTGAAAACTCTGAGGTCGGTTGATGATAGCGGGGGTGGGAAGAAAATAACGATATAGCTATACGCAATCGAATAAGAAACAAAATTATTTAAACGGCCATGATGGTCACTGCAGCGACAGTGCTATCACACGTATACTTTAACGACGATGTGTAAAATTGAATAAAATGCAAACACACACATCACGTTATTTAGCACTTTCACTGCTGAATAGAAAAATCAAACGCAACTCTGCGTGTTGAACAATTTTCATAAATTTGATAAAATGTTTAACCATCATAAATCAAAACTATGCGAGTTTAGTGGTAAAATTAAAAACTAAAATTACTCATCGAAACGTTATAAAGTTATAGATTCTATTATTTAGTATATAGGTCCTGAGATGTTCGATAAAATTAATAAAAATTAATCAATTAAGATTTTTCGGATAATTTTTAAATGTATAAATATAATATATTTTTATTATTATAATTCCATGTAATAATATATAATAATATATAGTTAAAGATTTTTATAAGCCATGGGGTGTTCCTTTCATTGGACAAGGAATTCAAAATTCTATACATCCTTTAATGTACATTATTTATCCATAACATGTCATATAATTTAAATTGATAAGGATGTGTATCCACGTCGACAGGAGTGAAAGGGTTAGTATAAATTGCGTTTGCGTGTGCATTCAATTCACGTCACACTCGCTGACCGTGTTTCCGGGGGGTGGGAGGTCATACTAAATATATAGGTACACTAATTATTATTGTTTATACTCGCCGCTTGGACTTTAGCGTTATATACATATATATATATATATATATATATATACGCAATACGCATACTACTGTTACTACTGCAAATTCAATGCGTTAATTGCAAATCATTTATAACGTTTGTGTATATATTGTCGCGCTCAGACACACTCTGATTAGTGCCACACACGTATAATATATATATGTCCAACCGTCCGCTGACATCGTCTCTCTATCACTGCTGGCTAGCTCGCCATTAGCCGGCATTGTGTGCATATACATAATACACACACTATATATATATATATATATATAGGTATATACAGTGAAACAATTTACTAAAAGCTTCTCATCCGCACAACGGGTCTAATACAGTGTTCGGTCTCCCCGCGGGGCGTCGTTTCAACGAGACGACAATTACCAGCGACAGCAGAGGTGTGTAAGTACCTATACACGCGATAATCTCTGTATGCGTATTATACAATTATTATTATTATAAATAATATTACAATCGCGTAGTTTGACGAAAGTGTGAAAGGCGGAATAGAGAAAAAAGAAAAAAATCGGCTACAACAAAATATACGTTTCGCATACAGAAATATTGGTTTTTAGTAGTCTAAAGAAGAACCAGTAGCGCTTACGAAGGGGTAACCTATCAAAATGAGCGGGTAAATGGCCTAGTGACTAGTAAAATACTAGTGGCTTATTGAATTATGAACGCAATAAAATTACCTAATTTTTTTTTTATAGAAAATAAGTGTACACAACCGAAATTAGTTACAGCTACTATACTTGATAAGTCGAGAACTATTATTATTATTATTATTTTTAATACACGATATGATGTAACTATATCAACTATGATTGCTGTTGTACCGATAACTCGAGGCTCACCGATGCATATAATGTATGAATGAGAATGCGATTAAACATTGTAGTAGCCGCTGCGGTAAACGAATGAAAAAAATTGTGACTAATTGATTTGCTCTTGGCTCTTGACCTTTGCGGCAGCGTATTGTATAATAGTAAAATGTGTGAAAATAATACGAAACGATTAAAAATTAATCCACTCAAACTCTACACGCGCTTTGCGTCGTTGTTCATCACACACCGTTTATACATACAATTTTTTATTCTCGTATACGCACACACAATCTGAATATTTTATACGCGAAAATCGATAAAGTCCATTTTTCGCGTACTAACATTTTTATACATTTCGCCAAACAAGCCCTGATACTGTAAACGTATTTAAATTCGTTAAATCAAATGAAATAAACATATTGCACTGCAGGTTAAACGAAATTTCCCAACACGGTTAAGTTAGATTTGGTATATTAATTTAAAATTCAAATCACATAATGATGATTTGATAACTATAATAAATCGATTTTTTTTTTGCAACAAACATTATACAATATTATAACGGAACGTTTCAGCCAAAGATTATTATATATTTTTTTAATTTCTCCTGAATTTAAAACGGCAGTTGCACGAGATTGCGCCAACGGGCTACGACGTTTTGGGAAAATTCCGAGCGCGGACGTGACGATGTTCGGTATTCGGTTCACGGACAAGACGTTCAAAAGCCTTAAGAAACAAAAAAAAAACCCAATTAAGAGTCTCCGCGCAATACCCGGCCAAAAAACAGAAATGGCAGGGCCGCATTTAGTGGACGTTTTGTAGCAGACAGTTTTAAGTTTCATCGCTGCAATAATATTATATCCACTGACCAGTCACTAGAGTGGATCTGGGCACGTACTTCGTGATGATATTGTAGAGCGTTCGTATATAAAAACGAAATCGATTGTATACCGTCCCGCAAACACTCGCACCGCGCATTGTCGAGTGTTATTATAATTCAACTCTCCGCTGCGTGCGTCAAGTGTCGACCGAATCGCATCGCGGCTATAATCGTCGCAGTTATCGGAAAAGGATTTTATTTTCGTAATTAAAAACGTTGCACAAACATAATATGACACGTCCACCGTGTCCAGCAGAAATTGATCTTTCAGTGAAAAACGACTGTCCAATATTGATTAATATATAGCTGCTACGCTGGATTTTCCGAAAACACTTCATCCCATAGACTTGTTATTACTATCATATTATCATATTGATTAATTTTGTGTTGTGCGTACACGTAGATCGTTCAAATATTTGATAAGTTGTAATCAAATGACACAAAGAACAAGAATTACAAATTTATTTTTAATGTGACAGAATTAGAGTGAAACTATTAAAAAAAAAACTTCACTGTTTAGCCGATCATACGAATTAATTAATAATATTATATTGTATTATGTTCTTACGAAATCTATTGACACTTTACACATTTTTACAAACAGGTAACTATAATAATACCGATACGGAATTTAATTCCGTATTAATTTAATTCTATTTATGAGGACCCAAGTATAAAAACAACATTTCTAGGACTATATATTATATTTAATAACATAATAATAATCTTACTACTGTAATAATAATTATATTAATATGTATATGTAAACATTATTTTTTTGACTTATAAAATTACATACTACCTATGATATTGAAATTCAACAGACGAGTATCTTGTTTATACAACCCGTTTTAAATTGATAAGTACCCGCATTAAATAAACGCTGAAATCTACATATTTTGTATATTATTAACAATTATAAAGATAAAAGTTACATAAAAACAACCTTACTTCATCCCGAGTTATAGATAGGTACGTTCTGTCTACATATTTCAAAAACGCCTACAGGTGTATTTTGATAATTTTTAAGGTGTCTATTTTTTTTATAAATAATACTAGTTTAATTATTCATAGCAATTTCAAATAGGATTAATGTATTATGAATTATAATAAATGTTAATTGATTAAATCACACACAAAATGTTTTTGAATTTTAAAATTAAAAATTAATTATATGATAATATTGTATAATGAACATTTTTATGTTTAAGTATAATACAGCAATATGAATTGAAAAATTATATTTTAGACTATTTTAAAATTTCTATTTAATCTCTCATTATTTTTGTATATTTGCATACAAATTGCAATAAAATTAATCCCATCATTAATATTAATAGTCTAAAAGGTCTTAATTGTTTATAATTTTAACTATATATACGCCAGCAGCTTATACTGTATAGGTAATACGAGTAGCTAAATTTTAATAAATATTATACATACTAGCCTAAGGCGATGGCTGTGTGGAAATTTGATGAATCTTCGACGTCGATAAAAAAAAAAAGAAGGTAATTTAGAGACTAGCTCTGATGTACATTAAATAATGGGTAAAAAATGCATATATTTTCGTGGATAACGCGGTTTTCGAGTAGTATCTTTATCGATATTAAAAATTATTTCTAATTGCTGAAAAACCTATACGTAATGCAGCTATAAAATACTTTTATGTCAGGGGTTATAATATCAATTTTATAGTAGGTATACAAAATATTTTAGCATTTTACAGATAATAATAAAATGATGATTATTACAACATAAATCCGTTTGCGAATAAATGTCAATTTTAGCTTTTGTGTGAAAATAAATAAGCAATACCTATCATTATTTCTTATTTTTATTTTTTTTTCGATCTATAAGGTGTTCGCTCTACTGTAGATGGAGGACGACTCTTCTTCCAAAAAATACGCCGCAACACAACATTTATGTAACTTTTTATTTTCAGAGATAAACGGAGAGATAAATAATCGAATCATGAAGTTATTTATAAGTGCGTATCCGTATATTATGTACAATAAAATCGAACATAATATTATACTCTCTACACTCGACTGCTGGTTGGTCATTGCTGGGAGGACGTATAGATACATTGTTAAAGATCAAAGGATTTTATCCGACATAGGCTATTCCGCTATATGATATTCAAACCGCGGCTGACAGTATAAAATCTAATACATTTAGAAGATTCTGTGCACAGCCCGGCCAAAGTGCATATCAACCACACGCATCGCATTAGTCAAGCGTATGATATAGCCGTTAAGAACCATAGTTAGAGAAGCGCAGAATATACGATTTTTGACGATATCAAAAGACTGATAGACTCAGTTAAACCCGTAAAATTATGTAAATAAATGCCTTTACATAGCAAATTGAATAAGTTGCGGGGAGGTGGGCAAATAATAAATTTAGCTCGTCTCGCCACGCGTAATTCGGTGGCATAATAAAGTAAGCAGCCGTCCATTAAAAAAAAAAAACATATTGTATGGAGATGTATTCGATAGTACTGATAGTAGGTGGTAATAATTCAGCAGTATCATTGGATCACACACTCACGTCGATAAAACAGTATTATAGTACTGTAACAATTTCCGTCGGGAAATATCGAAACCGTAATTATTTAAAAACCAGCGATTGATAGACAAATTCTATGTAGGGACACATCATATATATTGTTAAACAAAAACTCGTGAAAACCACCGCCGCGCTGTCGCAATTGATTAATGCCTATACATATTATACTAAACTAAGTTTTGTTTGGTAGAATATAATGTTATTGTATTTCAGAGACGAAAAAGTGATGAAAAAAATATCAAAAAGTCAAACCGGAATTGAAATCTCATTCCTGCAGTTACGAACAAAAATGGTTACTACTTAATGATCGGTACTTTGTTTGTGCGCGCGTTCAGAGACCATTTGGGAATAACAACGCCGTGACAAAGAGTTATTGGTCGCTTTAGGGCTCTCCTCGTCGGAGACAGACAGACAGACAGGCAGCAACCCTTTGGAGTCGCACGTCGCTGAACACACGTATGCACGCACACATACACATACACACACACACATACACAAGTCACCCTATACGCTCGCCGAGGAGTTTCATGGCCGTCTACATTTTTTTTTCTTACTGCGCACACATAGACACGATATAATATATACAGCCCGTCATTCTTTCTCGGTTGCAGGTAGTCATTATTAGAGACACTCACGTACGTACACCATAAATATATATATATATGATATTATTATTGTGGTGGTATCCTTTTGTTGAACGCTAGTTAATTCTCCGCCGCCGTCCTCTTCTTCTGCTGCAGCATATACATCATAATATGCGTATACAGAGCCGGTCTGCGCTGCACCGGTGGCCCCCGAGGCGGCGTATATTGTATGATACTAACAACAGACGACGACGAAGAAGCGTAGTTTTCACGCGTCACCGCGGGTTAGCGTCTCCGACGGACGGTGGATGGATGCACATTATAGAAATAAGACGGATGACCAGGACGGACGTCCGAACGACGCTAATCAACACGATATAACGATATATAATATAACATATAGTACGTATTACATACATATTGCTGGCGCAGTCGCGAACAGAAAACTACGCTTTAAACGAACTGTGTTTTTAGTATTATAATACGACTAATACGAGTGAGCATAGTATATTATTTATGCAACAATGTGGTCTCATTTTTTTATAATAAACTACAGACTCATGTGGTCGTACCAGAAGCGAAAATATTATATTATATAGTATTATAATAGATGTGTATAAACTGTACACCAATTACAATATCACGTACGTTTACTCTAATTAATACGAAAAATTCAAAGACTTTTAGTACGTCACGAGCTTGCACAAGCGTTGCAACTGCGAGGGGAATGCACACAAATTCCACGTAATAAAATAAGTTACTATATATATAAGACATTTCTGAAAGAGTAATGTGTGCACTTTAGATTCGTCCAAAAGGCTCTCTCTCTCTCTCCCTCACTATCTCTCTTTGTCGCGGAGCACGTGTTATATATATATACTATAAAGGCTTTTGAAATGTCAATAGATCGTACATGTGCATTTGCACACGCGCGTGTAAGACGGCTGCGTGATGGAATACTAATGAAGATGTGTTAAGACATGTGAAATAAAAGTGCATTACGCACGACGTTCGAAAGAAGACTGCGCAGCGGGGATACACGACGGGGCGCATTCATGTACGGGCCCCGCTGCATAATAATGAATTGTACTTTTATAATTGTTGAATATAAGTCAAAGCGCATTTCCATTAGCTTCCACGACGAAAACATGTTTCTATCAAATAGTAAATAACTGTAGAATAACTGTAGACTTCAGGGAGAGAGGGATAAACACAGAAAACTGCAACAGATAATGTAAAGCTTAAAAGCGTAATGAATAAAAACAAGAGACAAAATATATAAACAACGGTGTGTGTAAAATATTCGTCGAAGCAGAAGGTTAGAAGTTTTCGCGGAAAATTCCGCTTTAAAGTTTCGTATACATACTAAACTCAGTATAGTAAATTTTAACGCAGACATTAATAACGGAAACATAATTTGTCGTAATTTTAGTTGGTAAAATATGTTTTATATATTAACGCCGCCGACGCTATACACCTCTACCTATGTACGCAATATGTAATTAGCGCGCGCGGAAACGAGATGGAAATTAACGGATATATATTATAGTACTTATATCTACCTGGTTAAAAACGGAGTGCGAATAATATTTTGTATCGAGAACGAATGTTATAGTGCGCCGTATCCTTCTTCGTTTATCGTTTTACAACATCGCACGGTTATATTTCCCGTGTACCTCTACATATACACATATATATATATATATATATACATTATACGCAAGCGCTTTCAAAACGGACGTATAAATTGATCAGTTCACGGAGGAAACGTGAAGGTATATAAATTTAAATACAAAAAAAAAAGATAGAGCGAAAGTAGAATTATGGAATATATATATATAAATTATATAGTTTCTTTCATAAATCAATGCGAGCATAATAAAGTCGTACATCGATAGATTTGTATACAAAAAAAAAAACGGGAATACGGATTTTACGACAACTATTCTTTCTTTGCTTGTCGACATACATACACGAAATGAGTAAGCATCATATATATATACATAATGTTAGATAAATTATACATCTACTCGCACCGTTGACTTGAAAGTTCATTTTTTTTGTTTTGTCAAACGATACACTATATAACGTTATATTGGATATATATATATATTATACGATAACAGTAAAAGAGTAAGCAGTAATTTGGAGTAATAGAACTGTTATGGCGCGAACACTTGATTTATGTCGGTAGTTTGTGTCGCGTCGCGTTGCAATCGTGATTTGTACATATACATTATTATTATCTAAGTACCTATACCGAAAGAAATGACAAAATCTGTGCGGGCGTTAAACGAAAAAAAACCGTAAATCGGTAGCTGACCGGCAATAACTACGATAACATTATAGATATATTCCTTCGTATATAGGTATACCGTCGTATCACGGCTGTAATATGACGAACGATAGATTAACATTTCTTGGCCTCGACAACTATATAATATTATTGTGTATTATCATAATGTGTAGTTGTATTGCAACTGAAAAATTATTCAAAATTATTTAGTTTCATTACACAAACTCTAATCGTATAATCGAAATTCATGAATTTTTATCACGATGTTTATGAAGTATATAGAAGACACTGAACTCCACTCAAAAGTTGTGACAAATTAAAATTTTTTCTATAGATCACATCGGCTATATATATATATATACAAAGCCTAGCCTGTATATTATTACATGTATTTTATTTTATTTATGATTTGTTTAATAGATTATCATCATGGTCCTCTCTTTACAATTAGTAATATTACAAAATAATAAAGACACGCTATTGCAAATTTAAATATAATTACAATTACAATTAATAATAAGATGAGAATACAGCAATAAATGTACATAAATTATAATTATATATACACAAGGTTTATACTTTAATAATAAAGTAACTTGATATGACATAATAGTAAGGTAAAATATACATTGTATATTTAAAACTTTTACGGCTAGAAGAAAGTCTAATGTAGATGAGGACATTTTATTGGATAGGTCAAGGCGCAAGGTGAAAAGGCGAAAGATTAATCTACACTACACGTTTACAATAAAAAATAAATGACAAAGAATGATAAATAAATAAATAATTCACCACTTGGGGAATATGAATACCAAACTAGGTCAATATAGTCTATCAATATATCCCTTTTTAATAAATCATAGGCAAAAACGATTTATTTGCTAATTATCTTCTAATGATGCCATGAAGGAGAGCAAATATAAACATCTATAGTAACAACACAGGCAATGGTTGCGTGAAGAAGAGAATATATCACCAAATAATTTTTTTATTTTTTATAACAAACTATATGTTTGTTTTTTTTATTATAAATGCAATCTATCTATGTGTACAGTTTTTTTTTTTAAGTATGCAAACGGGTGCACTATTTTTAATAAGTTAAATCAATATAGATTCGTCAGGACTCGGAAAATGTTATGTATAATAAACTATATATAGTGATATATCATACTCAATTGACAGACTTAAAAATCTTTATTATTCCGGTTCAAGAGTTAAACCCCGATTTGCGCATGAAGTGATAAAACTTCGAAATAGATCGACTTATTTTACACCGCGTATTTTATAACAGATAATTTTTTTCAGGTATAGTCAGGTAATACGGATTGTACTATATATACATTTATTATATAATACAATGAAAAGACTGTTATGCGAGGAATTTAAAACGACAATACAGTGACGTGTACGGAGCATATACATATATCGCGGACCGTTCGTACATTCCAGATATGCCGGACGATTTACGATGACACCCGAAGGACGCGATTTTTCGAGGACTCTCTGAATTCTTCACGTACATTTAAGTATTATATATACTTGTACGTATTTCGACGATGACGAATAAATCGCGTAGCCGTGGTTTGGACACAATATAATAACAATAACGACGACGATGACGATAATAATAACGTTCTATTATATTATATAGATATAACGGACTAAGGAGAAATATTGACGACGCATCCGAAAGACGTTGAACCGACGGTGGTTTTTTCATGGGAACCTCCGCGGGATCGCACTTGTCCAGACTCGAAAAAAATACGACCGACACACGATATTATACCTATAATAATAAAAAATAATAAGAATTCTCTCGGAACCCGTTGCCGTCGAGTCGTCCTTCCGAACGGATCTCCTCCTATAAACAATAATTAATAATATTTTAATACTCGTCCGGTGCTTCGATGTATACGATTGAAAGAGTTTTCATCCGAGACCGGTGCGTGACACGATGGTGGGGGGGGGGAGGACAGTCATTAGGTGGACCATGGAAATACTTCGGCACATGCACTCGGTGTATTCTATAATACTATATAATAAAGTTTACGGTGTCCGTGGGCGGACACGGGATGATCGCGAGTCCCCGGTAGCCGACGCGCAGTCGGAAACTGATTGTCGAACGACGCTCCAGGCTTACACGAGACCGCCACTGCCGCAGCAACTCCCGTCAGTTGGTCCATACACACGCGTTTTTTTAATACACCTATATAATATATATGATATCTATGTGTGAAGTACAGGGTGTGTCTAGTACGTCGTTGTACGCGTGGTTTTTTAACGGTCGTTAAAATCAAAAATTATACGTTTCTTCGTTTTTTTTTTTTACAGTATTTTAATTTTTAAGCCAGTCATGAGCATGTATAATATTGATATTTAAAAACTCTCACAATTCAACTTACTTAATAGTTAATACTTTATGAAATAAAATAATATTCGAATCGGAATACTTATATTATGTGTAGTCATCGTCTATTCTAAAAATAATTATTCATTATTTATTTTTCTTGTGCTTTATTATGGATATTTATTATTGAAGTTCATAACAACGGCATTACACACATAATAGGTATTGCAGTATTCAAAGAAATTTAAGTTAAAAAAATGAACACTTCAATTAAAACTATTACTGAATGCACTAATGTCTATAAAATAAGGCATAAACAAATTCTATCTATAGTACCTAAATAACATAAAAATTAATTTTTTTTTTAATTTGTATCATATCAGTGAGAAACTGTGCTACCAATATACCATCAACCGGTACACCCTGTATATATTTTATAAAAACTTCGGCACCTGCGCGGTTTTGGAACGACAGGACCTACGTCGCCGCAGACTGTTCTTATTAAACGGATAATTTATTTGTAACGATAGGAGTGTAGGACCGGTATTTTAGGGTACCTACAGAAAACGTGTCGGACGACGGCGACGCGTACAACAAATAAAATATTATATTGTTGTTCGCCGACATATATTATATTAACAACGAGCATTGCATGTGTATATTATGTTTATATTTTTCTGCGAATTCGTCCGCGATTTATCGCCCCGGTCGACACGACTCGGTGGTGTTGGTTATAGAGTGGGAGTGTGTCGCGGGCAGTGGTGGCGGCGGCTGTTTTTGGCCCGAAAGAGAGATTCACCGACGCCTATATTATGTGCGCCTTATACACGATATATGCACTCGCGCCCCCGCACCCGACCATCGGCGAAATACGCGTTAAAAGGGATCGTGAAAATTGGTTTTTGTCCGTGAATAATACGCGGAGGCGGCTTTGGTTCTTGTCGGGATAACGCTATTTTTTTCTCAGCTTCGCATTCCCCCCACCCCCGCCGCCCAAAAGGTGTTTCAAATCATAACAAAACGTTCTCATCGTATAATAATGTACCGACGTATAATACACAACAAACGGTTCCCATAGCACTTAATATGTACAGAAAATCAGGTGGTATTTAGGGAGAGGCGCGTATACGACATTGTGGGACCAAATAAATACCAATAACACCATTGCGATTATTCACGTTGTGAACGCCGTTCTTCCGGAGCGCAAAGTATAATATATATAGTTCATGTAGGTATATGTATTATTAATATATACAAATTTATTATTGAACCGTCTGTTTTATACTATATAGGTATACTTTATACGTGTAAAATAATATTACACATATATTATACATTGTAATTTTTAGTAAATATGCATGATGAACCTGTATATTATAATACAAAATTATTCTGAAGTCCTTATTGTATCCCTTCTAATATCTAATTGTGAATTTTTTCTTTTTAAATTAACTTTTTAGTTTATTTATTACATATTTCTTCCATATATTTAAAATAACATCTAGGTAAGTATTCTTGCTCTATACGATAAGAGGTTTACCTCACTATAGAGCAAAGCTAGTAACTTCATATATTCATCCATTATACTTTGTACATATTTCTTCTACTAGCAATAAATAAAATAAATTATTATTATAATATGCTCTATTCTTTTACCGCGGAAATCGTTATATACAAACGGAGGAAATAGTGACGGAAAGGAAACGACGAGTGGATAGGAATCTTCACTACACAGTATCGTAAATTACACAGATAATTAAAAAAACTGCATCTCTGAATAATTATTATAATAACGCGTTCGTTCGCGCCAATTAATAACGCGCGGCCAAGATTTAACTAACTGCGCTTTCGAAAAATTTTATAGAATATCTAACGTTCATTACATAACAAAACATGCATAATGATATGTAACATCACAGTTGTTATGCGTTTAAAATTTAAATGTAAATATTTAAATGAGATTAAAATGGAGTTCGTTATGTATCTAATGCTCTAAAATAACTCGAGAGACGTAGAGAACAAACCGGGTTCACGTTGAACTAACAAAATTTTTTTTCGTTTTCATACACGTTAATACGTATTTGACCGGCTACGCGAGTTTGTTTGTTTTTAATGTATCAATTTATTATAAAGGGTCGAAACATCGCAAAAAAAAAAACAACACTCCAAACGACCGTGTATACGCGTGTTTACACGGAAAAAAAATTGCAGTTTATTCGACAAATATATTATACACGATGGCTGTATTATACTACATGGCTGGTCGAGTCAACAAACACAATTTGCTAGTACCTATATAATAATACCGATGAAGTCTAGTTTTCTGATTACACAAATATTTAAATTTTGTTAATTTCAGAATAAAAACCGTCGTTATTATCTTGTTTCATATTTCTAAACGTACATATTATGTTGATGTTGTTCCTATAAATTCAACAAATCACAAATACCATTAAAGGATACAATAATGAAATTTTAACAAACATATTATTATTATAATTATTATGCATTGACAAAATAATTTATCAGATATATACCGAAATTCTGTTCTGCGTAGGTAAAGTAGTATTGTATTTAAAAAGTTTTCTTCATTTTTGTTCTTGTTAATAATATTCTGCAGACAATTGTCGATTAGTTTTTCCTGTTAATTGTATAACTCTTATAGAAAACCGTAGAAAAATCTTAAAAATTACTACTTTTTAGTAAATATATATAATATATATCTATAGCACTATAGGTAATATTTTATTTTTTATTTTCCAATCGATATGTATATATGTACTTAGTAGTACTGTAATACAAGTTATATGAATCTTTTTGAATACTTCTCTTGAACTTATTCATGAATCCATGAAAAATCGTTCGCCAAAAAATAAAAGATAACCAAAACAAACATTTTCTTTTAAAAGCGATATCGGTTCACATCTGGAACGTAATTCATGCTTAACGACGTCGAGTATCCCGTGAATAGAAAAGGGTTATCTATTAAGGACCAACGATGAATGATCGATACACGTCCAATCGGAAATCCGAAACTATATTATTATATAATGCTCAATGCTGCTTTTACTTATAATAATAATAATTCTATAAATTCGTGATTCAAGATATCAATCTGGGTCGACAACGAAACTAGATTATTTAAGACTCGCGCCGACCAACCCCTAATAGGCGTTATATTATATAAGCCCTGCTTAAGTCGCAACGATTGTCGTTGACTCACAAAGCAAACGATTTTGTTTTACATTTTTTGGGCTTGGGTAACGACAATAATGTATCTATGTATAAATGAAAAGTTGGTAGGTTGAAATATTTCGGAAACATTTTTCCCGTGTACAGATCTTTGGCCACCACGCATATCGCAAGCGCCATCGGTATCGTCGAAGAAACAAACGACGCGACCGCTGTCCGCTTCTACTCCCAAAAAATATACTTGAGAAAAAACTTGAAAATCAGAGCTGCGGACGACTGTGAGAACTAATCCTGGTTTGTAACTACGTGATTCCGTGTTATTGCTTCAGTGCATAATTTTACTCACAACGGGTTGCAGCGTGTCTCAAGAGGGTATACTGCGGCGGCGATTTAATGTGACGTCAAACGTCGTTTTTTTTTTTTTTGAATTCATTCGGGCGGGTTGACGGCCAAGATATGTAATATTATTATTATAGGTAAGTAGGTACTCTCGGGGTAAACGGTACATGCACATAGATCCGAGGAGTGATACACATACTCGTACACAGCCAGTACGGCGCTTCAGATAAAACGTTCGCTTTAGATATCTGACGAGATGTTATCCGTAGTCATAACTTTGGCCGGACGTGTAAAAACCTGTACGTCATCTTGTATAATAGGGGAACACTGCGCTTCAACCGTGTGACCAGATACGCTCCTGTACGTAAAATATAATATGTTTGTGTATACACGTATAATGCAACACACGCGTCACATTTTTCCATCCAGCCCTTTGACGAATAAATAGCAAAATATTACTTGTAGTAAAGGCATGTTTCCCCTAACACCAAGTTATATTTTCAGTGAAATAAAACATCATTTAATCTCGTATTACTTAAAAATTAATCGAATATGATTTTTTTCGTTATCCTGTGACTAATTTCGCTTTAATGTAGAAAAATAAAATAAAAACAGAATACATTTTCAAGTATTTCCATCAATAATTATTGCCATCACAACATCCATCAATCGTATATTATCTGATTATTTTTAAGACTTTGTTTGACAATTCATTGAACCGATCGAAGCAAAATATATAATTATTATTTTGTTTAATCAACCTAGTTGATATGTTTATTTAGATAACATTTTTTACTCGAAAATTTCAAAATACCATTTGCTTAATAAATTAATATGAAATCAGTTAATTAGGAAGGATAAATGTTGGCCTTGAGCTAAACGTATATGTTTTCTAAATTCACCACTGCGGCCATAATAATATAACAGACTCGACAAACGGATTTCGATATAGTATATTATAATATTATGGTAATATCATAACAACAATCCCCGCCGTGTTGCCCGCGAGTTATGACCGCGTATAGTTCGTGCAACGATCCGTATTTCACGCCTCGGCGGATTTTCGTATCTTCGGGACATCGCACCACCGCCGACTGAGGGTCACAGGTGGCCGACCACCACCGATACCGGAGTCGGGGAACACTAAAAACGCAGGCACGCATATACACAACGTATTATACGGAAGGTTCTCGCTATCAAAATATTTGATTTTTGTATTAAATTACCTATCTCGAATCCGGACCCTCTCCCCTACCCTTGGCCCATACTAAATAATCTATCAGGTAAACTTATATTTAGTCTAGAATATAATATAGATTAGTAAACGATTAATAACGATTTAGTGGTAGTTCGCGTTATAATAACACACATTTCACAACAACCAGCACATCAAATAAATTACTTTAACCCCCTTGAAAAAGTTCTTATTTCCTTTATATGAACTGCACAAATTGTTTTAACAGTTTTTATATAGCGCTGGTGACGGTCGAATAGGAGGCCAACTCTATATACTCTATGTGCCTATTGTATAAACATAATAACACATAAATATATACATAGTATGTACGTGTATACGACTGCAATACGTTCTCGCGCACAACATAATATTATACCCATCCGTCTTCATCCCTGAAGATTATATAACGATTTTCTACACGAAACACGCGCGCGCATAATTTTATTATTATCGGATCGTAATATATATACACCATTGCCTCTGCTGCAGCAAAGATGCACCGTCCAGATAAGTGCATTGTGCATATATACTATTATACTATGCTACAGCTTTACAGGCCAACGGCCACAAATTTGAACGATCCCGCAAGATGAATTGTTAGCTGTACGCCGCAGATCGGTAGTGCGGCGACCAGCCATTTGGAAGATTTTCTGTGATTTTTTTTTTCCACTTCTATGTAATAATATTCTGTGAAGAGACACGCGTATGATGTTTATGCGTTTTCAGACGACACGTGCAGTGAAGAATCGTGCAATTCTTATATCATAATATATTATTATTACTATTAGGAGGATTCACGCCTGGTATATAATAATAGCGTATAGTTTTATATAGGTGTGTGTGTTATGTTCTCGCCGCGTGGTATTTAATGACGACGATGATAGCGATGGTGTCGCGCACTCGCGCGCGCTGTTTGATCGTCAATTTTTAATGATCACGACCACGAAGTGATCTCGCAACACCTATAACGGTATATCACACGATTAAATAATGGTTGGATGCCTCGTCGCATCGTAGCGTATTCGTCGCGAACAGATTCGTATGGTACAATGATAAAAATATATCAAGGTGTCAATAATGGACCAAAAAACAACATGGAACACGCCGCGCCGTATTCAGACTTATCGCTACGGACTAGTATTCGGTTTCAATTAGTAGACAAGTATTATATACATGTTAAATAGTTTATATTGTCTGGTTAGTAGAGAGTAGAGACCTCTAACAATACCCGTTGACTCGCCTTCCGCTTACATCGAGTCAAAACTTCAAAGCGTAAAAATAACAAACTTTGTAGATAATAAAATTGAATTATTTTATTGTTCAACATTCACCATAAAATTTTATCTCAAAAAATCAAAATATTAATTGTTTAAAGCATTTTTACGGCGCGATTGTGACCAGTTTTTTTTAAATATTGAAACATATACATATATTGATACATATACCCATCTTAAAAGGTAAATTGGACGAAGATATTAACAAGTAAGATTAAATTTGTATACACTCGATGATGCTTGAAACTCTCTTGTTAATACAAATAATATTATTAATAGTAATTTGATAGACTGGATACGAAAAGTCTGGCCTTGGCCGTATTATAAGCTCCTTTTCAAGACTTCAAAGAATAAACTTATACCAGTGCTCTCAGTATAACTATAGTTTAAAATTAAGTACTTTAAAGACTTTTTTTGTAAAATAGTGACCAATTAGAGACCAATTATAAATGAAAATTTATAAAATTAATTTACAGCTACATTATTAATAATTTTTTATGTTCATTATTCACTAACAAAAAACTTTATAATATAACACAGTAGGTACTTACCAAAAATATTAATTGCAAATTTACAATGTAACAGAAGTATCTGATTGTTATTAAAATAATTATTTAACCTCCATCTCACACATTATAATAATATGAAATAGTTTAAAGAGCTTAATAACTTGGTACACGGTGATACGACGTTTATTCTGTTATTTATTTCATATCTCTTAAAAATAATGTTTTCGCAATAGATTTATTAGTACAACGCAATTATCAGGTCTACGGTTTTTGCGAGCTTTTAAACGGAATACAGACAATTAAACGACTTCTATACAATAAAATATACAATTGAAAAAAAAAACTATCAATAATTAACCCTTCGCGCTATTCCCAGAATTACACGTTCACCGTTAATCAAAAAACGCATAATATATTGTTCTAATTAGGAGGAAATACTGTAGCACATGGGCACAATTGCAATAATAATAGGTATATAATATTATAAATGGCTACTTAACGAATCACCAACAGTATCACAACGATATTATGTTTTACACCGGTTGAACGAAACGCTAATATAATACAATATAACTACAGCAGAAGTACAACATATATCGTACGCGTTGTGTGAGTGTGTACTTGCATTTAAATCGTTCATTAATTGGCATTTTCTTTTTTTGCGAGCAACAAAATGATATATGTAATGTACGCACCACGTGTTTATTATTTTTAATTAGACCGGAAGCCGACGGCTTTCACTTTGAGGATTAGCGCGTGCACGTAAAAGCCGTTGAATCCCAAAAGACGCTGCAGAGAGCGGCTGCAGCACGAGTGTACACTGCAGCACAGCAGTATAATCGTGAAAATCTATTGATTACAATATATAATAATAAATTGTTATTATATACCTATAGTGCATGACTTAATAACATCAATACACGTTGGACACGAGCGAACAAGATGTGTTCATTACGAATTATAATGTGTAGAAGATTTTTTTTCGCTTCATTAATTCAGTTTCGAAAATTAGGCGCCCGCCTGAAACGAAAAAGAACAAGTCTTGATATTAACCCGAGAGATGCTTTATGCTCTGAATAAATATAATTATTCAATCAACTAAGCCGAGGTATTGTTGTATTATATTGGTTTTTCAATCAGTCCGGAGGCTTCGTTTTTAACAATACGAATTATAGGTAGGTATACCTAATATACGATTAAAATTCCACAAATTCCACTTTTTCATTCCTTTGCGGCGGCGGTGGGATACGCGTCTACGAAATAAGATCGATTTTTCATATTTTTTAATAAATTGTTTTCATAAATCCAATAACAATGGTGCATAACACCACTACCACATACTATAAGAAACCTAGGCTTATTATAAAGGGATATGAGAGCAGTCGTCCACCCCTCCCCCTATATCTGTATTTTGTGTATTATCACATCATCTAAACAAAAAAATGTATCTATTTATCCTACCACGAGAATTTAAATAATAATAAACATTTTGTGAAATATACAAGTTACATTTAACTTTCTCTCCCCTTCCCACCCCCACATTTTGTTTTAATTTTTTTTTTAAACTATCTAATGTACCATAAACAATAATATACATAAAATATATAAATACAATATTAATTAAATATTTAAAAAATATTATTTCTTAAGACAAAAAATTAAAAATGTTCTAAGCTCCATCGAAAACTTAGATTTAAAAAAAAGTATATACCCGCAAAGAATCTTTACAAAAGATCCTAGCTACACTCTCACACAAGTCTCCACTTATGCCACGTATACAGATAATGAGATTCACACAATTCATTTGGACCGAGTTTCTTATAAAACACACAACAATGTCGACAATATTTCAATTAAAACGATATTAAGAACATGCTCAGGTAGGTCAATTTTAATCTATTTAAAAGAGTATATTTCCATACGCGCCTTTGAATCAATTTCACGCTTTCTATATGAGAGTCCCGAGGCCCCGTCCCCGCCGATGGGTCAAATATTGTGTTTTACAGAGAAAGTCGCGAAAGGATACTACCTGCATAATAGTTTATACTTTGTTTTGACTACCGGCCGCAGTGGCGTGGGTCGCACGAGACAAACGACACGACCGGCGGCGGCGTTCCCGAAAACAAATTTGGCGCAGACCACGACCGCAATTATAACAATAATATTATGCATATACAACAGCGTACCTGTTAGCATCACGCTACATATATTATTGTTATTATTGTTAAAGCGTATGCGTATGATATGATTCGTTATTATATATATATATATATATATTACATATACATAGGTTGGAATTAATTAGCGAGCGAATTTTAACGGACGAGTACGTGGGGGCCCTGGATGCGACGTTGACGTCGTCGTCGTCATCTACGGCGAGACCTGCAGCGTTGATGTCTCCCGAACCGCGCGACTTCTCCGTACGTGTACACGATATATTATATTATTATATACACGCCGCACAACATAATACGAATACGCGTATCACACACACACACACACACACACACACACACACACACACACACACACATACTCTAGCACCCTCACTTGTATTGTAGTTGTACGCACGTCGTTGGTGAAATAGGAGCTCGTGCGCGGAGGTCTGTGAACGTTTGGAGAATAGATAATAATGTCACAAACACACGTTATATATATATATATAAGTACGCGATGACAACTATACGCTACGTTATTACTATATACACTGGCACGAAGGCAGGTAGGTAGGTGTATACGTATACGAATACGACGTACCGGAATTCGTATTGTTCTCGGAACGGCAACAGCGGTGAAGGCGGAGGCAGAGGTCCGAACACGCCGGAATGCATCCCCGAGGCTGACGGCCAACGAGCTCATTTTCGGTATCTTTCCGGCATCACGGCCGCAGAAAATTACACCAAACCGATCTAAAAACGACCGTCTGCACCCGCCGCCGCTGTTGCAGTCGTTCGAAGGGTTAGGTTAACAATATAAATATATATAGTTTGTCTGCCTGCGTTTTGCTCAGCAAGTGCATGCGAATATTACAACAACTACAACAGACATTCTATGCTATTATTATACCATCAATGAGTGGCCAGGTAGATGGTTATAGGACGCTATAATAGTAATAATAATGTCGTCATAAATATTATATTTTAAAGCGACGAACTGATTTATGACAATGGAGCTTATTCAGCGCGTTTTTCCTCGGGGCCATAACGTTAAACAGATTCAGTGGCTACCTGCAGTATAATAATATAATACAAACGCCTTAGATTTTAACACAATACACTGGACCGAGACGATGACGGGATGACGGGACGGGATGCATGGCTATATACACGATATAAAAAATATTTAATAACGACCATAACGATAATCGTACGGTACACTAGCACACTACAGGTAGCTGTAACTGTCTGTATATACAGTATACAAAATATATAAATTAATAAAATAATAAGCATAACTGGACTCTGATTTCCCCCACCCACGTTTGTCAAATTTATCAAACTGTAACTATAGTCAACTACCCTATCCCGATCACCATCAGTAGAGTACCTAATTTAATTGAGCCAATCCTAAAGTTCTCCATTTTTTTTCCTGTTTGCTGATAGGCATATGAACACGATGCACCACTGGCAACGAGTTGCTTATAAATATAATAAGCAGTGGAACTAAACAGAAGTGCGACAGGCACTGCTGCATAGTACAACTCGATGGTTAGCTAAAACGCAGTTTTTTAGTTTAAGTTGGTTATCGCAGAACAATGTAATTTCCAACTCTTACAAACGGGTATATGGTTGCTGAATACCGATATTTCAGTTATTTTACGGTTCGTATGTAAATTTATTATAATAAACGAAAAGGAATCTTATGTAATTTTGTGTCGTGATATTATTATAACGTCGTAATAACACTGTCCGAGATCAATATCGATGGTTGGAAAATTTAGTACTTCACCGTACCGATCATAATATACGCTTTGTTTTGTTATCACAAAATAAAATCAATTTGTTATTGAAATTATTGCCGCCGAGATTATCTCCGGATATTACGAAAAGTACGCGGGAAAATCACATCTGATATAATATTATATAGTGTAATAAAGCGATGAAAAACTTTATTGTAGCCGATGGGGTTCATTTAAATCAATCACCCGAGGAAGTATTATAATATTATTATAATTTATAATATACAATGTATTTAACTATAATCTACGGATCTGATTAAAATCTACTGCGCCGTTGCGTCGCGCGTGTCGTACATAATATTAAATATTTTATTTATTAACATTATTACTATTACACTATACTTTCAACAAAACGTGCAGAATATATTATTAATATTATAAACACTTATATCGTAATCAATTAGGCATAGGTACGAGGTACCTCATAATATGTTTATACTTTCTGATGATTTACGATAAGAAGCTGATGGATAACGTTACAACCGCTTTCGGCCGATAACTGCGTTTACCATAATAATATTGAAAATAGTATAAATACGTTTTGCGAAATCGAGATATTATCGTTCTCAAAGCCAAGACTGTACGCTTCGCTTGGAAACCCAAAGCTCGCGTTTTGTGTATAGAACCGTGTAAATACGACGCGACGATAACGTGCGGGCACGTAATGCGCGTAGGTCATCAAACGCTAATGGACCACGACAGCAGTCGGCCCCAAACGAACGTGCCTCGAGTTTCATTCCGGGCGCCAAATTTGCTCAGTCGACGAAAGACGAACAAATACGACGGCTTTGCAAACATCAACATGAACCATTTAAATATTTATCTGGGCACGACGTACATTATTATTATAATAGGTATATAACAATAACACGTTTCGCAATATTTTTTGTTTACGATTATAATTTCGTACACGGACGGGCGGACGGGCGCGCGAACACGTATCATTACTGTAATCGTAATTAATAACATCTTTCCCGGGCACACACACCACCCTCAGAGCAGATGTATACAATACCAATAAAATAACTTAAAATAACATATTATAATAACGTCCGATATTACTAGAACTATATGTATACTCGTACGTATAACTCGTATGTAGTGCAAACGCTTTTAAACGCCACCCAATTTCATTTATGTCGCATTCGTCTATTCGAACTATCTTACAATATAACGACAATAATACAGTGTTGAGTCTTGGGTATAACATATCATGCTGTGTGTACCTGACGAGATGTTCGGCCAAAAGTCGTCATCTTCCCGGTCGCCGTGCTGGTCGTGTCCCGGCATGGCTCCGGCGGTGTCCTGCAAACGTGATCATTATAATGGTGTATCGCTTATATTATAATAATAATATACAATACATACACGACGACGACGACAACGAGGAGTATCATTGATCACCCATACAAGATAAATCGCCGCGAAGACTACCGTGTCTCCCCGTTATTGTCTATTGTACATAACATGACGTACATTTCATGATAACAATAAACAATACTACGCACATAGTGTATAATATATGTCGTTTTAACGCGAAAAACGAAGGTAGCGGCAGCGTTTTTTTTAGTTTCGACACGGCGCCACAATAATACAGGATACATGATGTTATAATATATGTATCTACTACGGATACATACGACGGCGGAAAGCAAGTGCTAGAGATAAGTTTTGACGGTTATACGGTCTTCCGGTCGGGAGGCGCATATTGAGTTTCTCTCCGCCTAGTGTTCGACACATGTACACTGCACCACCTACGAGATGGTAACACACGCAGATACGCCGAGACATATGCCCGCACTCGGATGACAGTGGCGCGCAGTACTACGTTTCTACGATTATTATATTATTCAATGACGCGTTGTATTACGTATGTACAACGACTGGACGACAGTTATTACGGGTTGGTTTCAAATTCGGTGTTTTTCATACTATCGTCCGGCAAAAACAGGGTCGATGACGTTATTTTTGGGACAATCGACACTACGATAATGGGGTAGGGTGACATTGACTATAACAGCTACTAATTCAAAATATGTATATCCTGCAGATACCTATATTTTGACCAGTTACCAACTATTTACAACGGTAAGTATAATAAGATATATCTACACGTACCTTATAGATACCATCTAAGTTATTTTATTTTTAACTGCGAGTGGGTCATTGGTGGTAACGTGTATAGGAATTTTAAAGGGCGAGTGCTAAAAACGAATTTTTGACGCATATAAACATTATAAACAATATCATATCGCCTGGTCAATGCGTCAATGAGCTTAAAATATGCGCACTGTATGGCAACTGAAAAGCACACAGATTTCGGAATATTACAATGACAGAGACTACGTAAATAATAGTATATTTCGTGAAAACAAAAGCGCGCCGGTGAAATTACTAGACGATATTCATTCCTCTTTTTATGGGCGTGTGTTGTGTTTTAATACTTATACGGTAGACAGGTACCTAGTAGAAGACCGTTTCGAATTGCAACGATTACTACGGTAATGAAGAAAAACAGAGGTAAAAAAAAAAAATTACTACTGCGCCAGCTGCACCATTCGACCATACCAAATCAAGAAGTCACTACCAGTCTGACTGTACGAAGAACCGTATAGTATAAACTACTCACCACTGTATAGCCTCGGGCCTGCCCATCCGTTTCGATTTTTAAAAAAGATTGCAATTTTTTTTCTTTCTATTATCTTATGCTTCCGTCGTTAAGACAAAAGACGATTCTCAGCTACGGTTAATTTACGACTGCGTGGTAGGCGTATGCGTGTTTAACAGCTGAAGATATCGCGAGAGCGAATAAATAGCGTAAAACAACATTTTAATTCCGTCGTCAACGAGTTGTAGACTAGACGACTCCGAAAAAATACGATATAATATTATATTGTTATTAAAATAAAATACAAACGGTAGCAGTCCTTCATAAATACGTATACGAACAAGTTTGTCATAAGATACGCACGACCACGTCAAATCGACAGTAATCTGCAATTTGCACCTTGGGTGTAACCGGTAATTATGTATAATACACTACGATATTCGACAATCGGGAAACCGGATCGAAAACCGATACGACGATCAATCGTATACACTTGAAGCATAATGTCTGTTAAAGCCACTCGAAAAACATCAATTTAAACTTTTAACACTTCAGAATTACGGTAAATCGCAGTTCGCTCGACCAAAGATACCGCACTTTCGCAATTCATTACAAGCTTATGAAGACCTCTTTACCTACAACAAACAGTTATCGAGTGTACTTGAAACACTTAGGAACAAAAAATATTAGTTCACACGTTATTCGGGGCGACTAATCGTTTTTGAAAACCTTTAACTATATAACCTATACCTATAACTATAGCACTGGTTTGATATGTATTATAATGATATTGCATAATAATCGACATCGAGAAGCATTCATTTGCCACCCGGCGTTAACTTATTCGAAGCCAGCATCCGACACTATAGTTGCAATTTAGCAGTTTAAAGAATTGCTATCGCAGATCGAAATTAGTAAAAAATGTAATTCGTCTGCAACACAATAAGCGGCGTGCGTCATACAGCACGGATACCACCAACTGCAGCAGGTCCCGGCGAACCCCTGGACTGGGAGCCGGTTTTGGGAACCACCCCATTCGATCGTGTGTGATTTACTACGACCCTCCAACTGCATATTAATATATAATGCGATTTCCCCCTCACCCATTGTCCACACACACTACAATATTGATCCCGGGCAAAAAAAAAATCAGGTCCCTTCTTTTTTATTTTACATTAAATATAATGCGACTATAGTGCACCTGCAGTACAACGCACTGGGGAAAGCCTTTCACTTTTCGGCTATTGACGGGCGTCGAATGGGCCACGTCATATTATTTCCGTCACCGTGAAGAAGGGTAAACGAGCGATGTGAACGAACGCTATTATTCGCTCGGAAATTCTAAAACCGCTGGGACACTGCGGTACGAAGCGCTGCGCGTAAAATCGGATCGGCGCGGCATATACCAATAATAAAAATTTGTGTTAAAACATTATCGTCGCTTAAGTAAGTTGACGGACGGCCGGTTGAGACCCGTGGGCGACACTTAATATATTATTATACTATAATATTTTAATATGTAATAATTTATAATAATAATATACACGTTATGTCGTAAACGAATGAAAGTCCGGAGCGCGCGTGTCCTCGCCACACCTCTAAACGGTCCGTGACTCACTCACACTATGCGCCAGTGACAAAATAAGACATGACGTATCTCATAAAATGCGGTACCTATCGTACAGACCAAAGAGACAGAGCAAGTATGATGACTGTATGAGTCCCCTAAAAAAAACTTAACCGGAATTATGGCGTTACCAACAAGATAATGATCACCAACAGAAAAATCGTGGACGAACTTTATGTAGCTTGATAACAGAAAATTTATTTTTTTTTTTTTTTTTTGACAATGAATTAAAAATATATTTAAAAAAATAGTTTTCATTAATTGTAATTTTATGTTTTGAATTTGTTTACACTTTCTTGGGATGTACATTTAAAATTTTAAGGGCCCCGAAAATTTTCTGAACTTCTAGAGTGGTCTTTAAAAATATTAATTGGTAACCCTGCCCTACGATATTATAAACTCATTTCATACTCGCGTGCGATGAAACAATGATACTCGTGATAGTCGTTATCCACTCGTCGCAAATAGTAAAATGTTAAATAGTACAAATTGCTGGTACCTACCGTAAATGTTCAGCGGTAGCGACGACGATGACACTCGAGTGCGCGATTACGAACTTTACGAGGCGATGCCGAACACGAAAAACTCGAGAGACAAGTAGTTTTTACTCGCACTGCGGGCGGCTACGATCACGTGTTTAACCGCTAAAATCCGAACGACGTTGGACGGCGAATTCAGTTATAATTTAAAAGCAAAATAAAAAAAACGGTTTGTAAACCACTGACCGCCGCGACTATGACGACGCGGGCGCACGAGATTTCGAAAAGAAAAATTTAATTTAAAAAAAAACGTATAACGAACGCGACGACGAGACGAGAGAACGCACGCGCACACGGTACGACGCTCAAACGGTCGCTGTGCAACAGACACGCACTGAACGCACACTGATTGCGCGCGCACGCACACACTCTCGCGCAACCACACCACACGCGCACACTACTTCAGCGCTTCCGACGGCCCAACCTGTTGACCCCGCGCCGACGAGTCGCAACACAACAACAATAATAATATTATTATTATCTCGTTCGGTTCGGTTTTTTCGCCGTTTTCCGACACGAACGTTTTGTGGACCAATACACACGGTAATAATAATATTATAATGAACGCGTTGTGAACGGTCCGTATCGACGTAAACATATTAACCGTCTGCGTCCTGTTGTATTTTACATGGCACCTGCACGTTTAACCATTCGAGCGCCTGTTACGCGATTAATAACAATGATAATTATTATTATAATATTGTAATTATTATTTTAACGTCAACGCGTTATTATCGTTGGCGTTAGAAAATTCGCTTTAAAAATAAACACTGCACCAATAATATTGTTATTTTCGACTTTTTCCAGTGTTGTTGTACATTCGTGTATACCAAGTGGACCGCGCGTGAACCGTACAAAGTTTGTTGTACTTATTAGTTATTACGACATTTAAACATTTTAGGTGCGTTTATACTGTCACGCGTCTTCGACAAAAACAAAAACACGAAAGATAATGAATAATGATATTAATATTGTGACGATTGCAACGAAATAATGTGGGTATGGTGCCCCTTTTATAGTATAACATCGACATCATTATTTTTACCTACGACGCATTCGTCATACGACTCATATTATGATATTGTTCAGACTGAACCTATAGAGGTCTCCTATAAGAACTCGTAATCGATTTGCTCAATAATCTTTCCGAACAATCTATGCGACTACGCGTGTTTTACGACGAAAATATTGATTGGTAAACTGCTGCGGATAACGATGTCGTGCAACGAACAAAACATTATTAAAATAACGCCACACCGTATGTGTTGTCTCCGTCTAACACACGTACAGTATAATAAATTAACAAATTTGCATTCAATAAAACCAATTTTGTGTTGTTAGCTTAAGGATTAGAGTGAATTGACTTATGATCAAACTTAAAGGTAGAAATATTATCTATGAACTCTTTTTGGTGGTATACGTTATTTTAATTTTCAATCGAGTTATGAGAATTCTATTACTATAATAATTATAAAAATCTATTTATATTAAATATTTCAATTGGCTCTAATAATATTTGCCAACAACACAAAATTGGCTCTGCTAAATGCAAATTTACCATCGTGTTGTACGTAGGGATGACAAGATTGCTGAGAACAGAATTAAAACACCTATTGACTTAAAATTATGATTTTATTCATGATTTCAATTGAAAACACCTTTTGTAGTGAAAAGTAAAAACACTCATTGTGTGCTAACTACTTTGCTTTAATTTGTTTTCCCGTGAAATATATTCAGCCGAGTTCGATTTATTCAAGAAACTAATTTCCCACGACCGTTGAGAAATTGACGAGAAGAGTACTCGGGCACTGAAAGGACCACACAGTCCACATCCATGTTTTATAATCGCCGTAATTAATGTGTCAATTAAAAGTATTAAGCATGCTTCTTGTCGGGGTGTCTGAAAATGCTCAACGGACGTTCATAACATTTTAATGTGAATTTATGACGTTTATTTCGGGACCATTTGAACGATGTGGGGAGTGTATGCGGAGAATTGTGTTTTTCGTGAAACGAAATTTAATTTTATCTATTAGTGTTTCGACTATGTCTGTTATTATACTTATTACACATTCCACGGAGGACTTTGCCCGTTCGTCCGCTGTCGTGTACCAAAAAGACATTAGGACGAAAACGAGACTCCAGAAAGGTTGCACTTAAAACGTGCGTTTTATAATTACACATCATGACCTCTGCAATACTGGTCTACCATTCATTATATGCACCAGCCTACGACTCGATCGGCTATCCAAAATGCACTATTATTATTATGATTATTATATTCCACGCCGTACGATTATTACCCACTCGTGAAAAATTATGTCCGTGTGAAAGACACGAATATATTTAATTTGATTATGGCAGACGGGCAGTGATCTCTCTCCATTTTGATTAATCGTCCGGGCACACAAATAACTAATGAGAAATAACACCGTGCAGGAGTAACATAATATCCTGAAACCGCTTGGAATAATATTACGATATTTTTTCAATCTGTTTAATCATTTTTAACAAATTCATTGTGTATCATTTATCACTTTATCAGGTAATTTGTTTCCGGTGTACTACCTTGTTAACAAAATCATAAAAGTAATGTGTTTGAAATGCGAGCACGTAACTATATATACCATTTAATGTTTATCATTTAATGAGTTAATTAATATAATATTCAAACTGTTATTAGATAAAGCATTATACTAAACATTTAGAAAATAAATAAATGTATTGCAATCAATAATCATATAACAAATATTAAATACAATATAATATAAGCTTACACTAAAGTTATACATACAAACAGTACTTCAGTTCATAAAATAAAATCACCACAGTACCTATCTAATATTCATTTTCACCGTTAAAAAAATGAAGAAGTTCAAATTATTATAATTCTTTATAAGATATAAAGGTATAAGTACGCCGGTTTATACCTATACTAACGCTATCGCGTATGATACTCATGCGAATGTATTGTTTAATATTCTGTGGTTTTTACTTTTTACGATTAGAATGTTAGAAATATAACGTGATGCTATGTGTCGTGTATTTTCGTGTGTTATATTCGTATATACTGAAATCATTATAACTGTAAATAAATAATAATATACTACTCTCATAGTTTCATGTTTTTTTAGGAAATTCAAATAATAACGTAAATCACAATAAATTATATTATTGTCAATAATATAGCTACAGTAAAACAGTAAACGAATAACGCTATTCGATATATACTTAACCGCGGGCCTATACGTTTATAAAACAACTTTAAATATTAAAAAACACCATTTTTATTTTTTTGGTAATAAACCAATAACAATAATTATCAATATAATTAAATAGATGATTGAAATTTATTGAAAATCGGGTAATTGTCCAAAATAATAAATAATTGCATCGTTCTAATGCTGATATAAAAAAATGAATAAATTCCTATACGAGTATAAAAGTTAGATATAACGTAGGTAAGTTCCTACTCCTACATAGTATTAAATATTAATTCAAGTTCCTATACTTTTAATACAATTAATAAGTAATAATAGTGACTAAGTGAGGCCTTCTTAGAAATAAACATTGACAGTAGCATAAATTGTATGTTATTCTTATGACATGATTATTTGAAATTTGTATTTATTATTAAATATTATGTAATATTGGAATAAATTCTATATTTTTACAGTACTTTTTTAATTATTTAATTTAGTTTAATACAATATTGTTAATACGTAATATTTTCCTACGTAGTTAGATAAAAATTATTAATTGACAGTGGATTTTTTGGTGGACAGCAATGGGTAATTTTAGCACTTAACAAAGTTATTGTAATTCACAAAAAACAAAAAAATTTTTACCACCCAGCTATACACAAGTTTTATCATTCCTAATTAGTAATTATGGATGATTATGAAGAAAATTTGTTTTTTAACTTATGATATTGCTTATAACTTGAGGTTTATAGGAAATTCTATAAATACGTTTCATACAATATTTGTCTAATTTTATTTTATTTTTATTTTTATACTCGTATATGAACTTACACATTCGTGTAAGAACTTTAAACTTGCCAATCCCCCAAAAAATAAATTACATTGTATGTGTAACATTAGCATACTACATGTTTACTATACATATACATGAAACACGTATTACGTATTATTAATATCAGCCTGCGCGAGTTTTATTTGGCTAATGATACCTACGAGTCGCAATAAATTAACTGATACAAATCTCGAAAAGAAAAGAAAGAAAGGAAAAAAACCGTAAACGAGAATAAAATCGTGAAAATGTGATAAAAACCGCAGATGAAGTAGTTATGCGTACGTACTAGCGGGCGGCGTATGATAATATAATATTATATCAGCTATCAGTGATAAAAAAAAGCATAATATAATAATATCTGCGTGTCAACTGCAGCCAGCGCTTGATATGAACGTTCGACACGCCATGTGGTGTTTTATCCACGGGCGCGGTCAAATAAATTGGATCGTATTTATAGTTTTCGTTCGATTATTCTATATAAAAGCATTTACTACTCATAAAATGAGCACATTAATAATTAATGTACTACTTAATCGCGATCGTTCGCAGGATTTGCGGAGAGCAAGCACGAAATCAACAATCGTCCTGTGAAAATATAAGTATAGCTTTACATTATACAATGTATACCCGTATGGTATCTTTGAGGCTCCTTCTCTAGAATTCCTTTAAAATTTAAAAATGCTGCTTTCAGTGTTTTGTAAACATATTACGCAAGGCGTAACCATATTATTATATTAAAAACATGTAATTTGTGTAAAGGTTATTCTGAAAGTAAAATATTATTTATCTAGCATACCAAACTTATAAAGAACCATAGTTAAATCACTCCCAAGAGTCAGGACACAGATAATACATTTTCAGCAAACCACCCATTCATAGCAAAATTGTGATTACGATTTTGTTATTATCGTATAAATTTGCTATGGTTCGATCAAAAAAAGTCGCTCCGTGACATTTTGTTTTCTTATTTCTTACCTACTAACCGTTAACCGGTTTCTGACGTAACTCTTCAACGATCACACAAACAAGTACTAAAAAATCATAATGTAATGGTTCATACGAGTCCATAAGTCTGCTTATAATATTAAATTATAAAATATAAGACCACGTAAGACTAAATTAGTTTTTTCTAAACCGCAGAAAAGGCGATTTCGACTAATATTATATACTCATATATACGACCATATCCATTATCAACATTAGACGTAATAATTTTATATTCCTGTTGCTCAAAATAAATGATAAAAATATAATAAATTTCGTTTCCACATTTTTTTTTTAAGTTTCCCACGACTTCAGTTGTTCAGTCATAAAATTATGAAAAAAAACATACCAAAATTCAAACGTGGTAAACCGGTAACCATAATAATATAATAATAGGCAGTGGACAGCGGTTATTATATATTTATATATTATATACTCGACATGTATACTGCAGCTAGTTTATTTGTACTTTGATAGTTTGATATTATTCAGGTTGCCGAAATGGGCCTATATTATTATGAATACTACTTAATATATCGCAATATTATTTAAATTATTATTATTATAGTTTTCATTTGTGGCAAATTAATTTCCAAAACTTGTTGAAAATATTGTTACGTGCGTCGCTTTATTGGAAATGTGGAATTTAGTCGTGTTTATACGCACGTATAATATAATATTATATTATAAATATTAACCTACGCGACTCGAGTGACCGGATGTTATTGGGCGGGTACGGTTCGGAAATGTTTGAAACTAAACTAATAATAATATAATAATAATACAATATACACTTCATATACGATATATCTCGTATTATTATTATTAAGCATTGTTTACGCCTATTTTTACAATAGCGTTTAAAAGTCATTCGGCGTTCACGTGTAATATATTATTTTAAAAACGTACAGGTAATTTGAAATCATTAATTTACCAACACGGGCATGCGATTAGGTTACGACGTAACATACATTTTTGGTGTTGATGAAAGGGATAAACGCAAGAACCGTGATTTACGCGTATAGGCAATGGACGGACAGACGGTATTTATATGTCATAGCCGTTTAATATCATTACGATAGTTTCCTTCCGTAGTTAGCGAGTACTGCTGGTAATAAACCTTTAAATTATAAATTAAATAACAACCAACAACTGCGCTCATTACTACCACAAATCACAATGTATATAAAAACTATCGCTTATCAGCCGATGAGTGTAATAATTATATCAATGACTAAATGATAATATGATAATATGGTACATAATAGATAAGGTAGATTATAGGTTATAGGTAATGGTAGATATCTATCTACCTTAATATTTTAAGGAGTGTGGTCATAGTACTGGAGCAGTATGGTGTTATATTTAGGTTTAGTATAAAAGCTAGGTTTTCTATATAACCTAACCTAACCTAAGGTGCTGCTTCAATAGAATTATTAAAATTACACCCTATATTGTTATAGTCAAGAACAAAAATAATCTATATGGATCATAATAGCTATCCAATAATAAATGGAATATAATTAGTACATAGTGAATAGTGATTTTGTAATACTTATGGAAAATAGTAGGTATTTTACATTCTACAATTTTATTTAATGTATTGAATTAGCCTCTAACCCACGTTATGTTTTCACAACTATAGTGGGTGTTATGATGAATTTATAATATGAATTTATATAATTTAATTGTAATTAAATTAGTAGTAACTGGTAAGCAACTCGTTAGGCAGTGTACACTGCACAGAAACAACAAAATTAAAACAAAACGCGCGGTGTCGGTGTTTTTAAAAATAATTTAGATAGTCCCGAAAGTTGAAATTTTGTTTACTATTTACCATAATTTTGGACACCGCATAAAACCTACGTGACTATGTTTATCCCCTAACTCCATGTGTAGATTATACATTTAAGGGTTTGGAAAAACAACCAGTTAGATCCATTTTTTTCTTATCATGGAAATATATCATGGGAAAAATTATACATCAATTATTGGTGCATAAACATTTATTCGATTATTATCTATTGAATTATAACAGAAAAAAATGGATTTATCCTATTTTTTTGTTAGTGCAACAACCAGATAAATCCGTAAACTTAAACTTTTTTAGTTTTAAGATAAGAAATATAACTAAATGTTAAGTCGACAATATTCTTTATCAATTTATAATCAAATAAATAGTTAGAAAAATAACATTTAATAACAATTTTAAGCGTAGATTTATCAATTTATCATCATGAGAATAAAGCTTTTTATTAGCCCTGAAAAATTCCAAAAAATGAATTTATCGAATGGTTTTTCTAAGCCCTATTACGATAATAATTTTGAAGTTTCAAAATTTTACTACTACGTAGTACGTATGTTTATATGAAGTTTGGACTTGAATCATTTGAAACAAAAAGATTAGTTAGTATTCTTTATTATTGATGTACGGAGATGTATTAATTATAATTTATATCATAGAATAGAATCAAAAATCAAAATAACATTATAGTATATAATTATATATAACCAAATTACCCAATACGTTATAATAATGCTATATCGTTATTATTTCATCATATACGTTTCGTTTCCAGTGCGAAAACGCAAACGAGACATTAAAATAATTTTCTCTTTTCTATATGTAAACACAATAGCCGAAAGTATAGTAATATGTCTAGCACGCCTAAAATAGTAAAATCTGATGGTTTAATACGATTACGCACAATTTTAACGAGATCCGAATCAACATTGAATTAAAAATAATAATATAACCGATTAAAAATGTAATACATTTTATCATATAAATAAAACGAAACGTAAGCCGTGAGCCAAACGACGGGATAGATAGTCGAAATATTTCAATCAAAAACTTTATTTTTTGCTGGCGACTGGCCAGTCGGCGGTATGGTAGTAATGTGTATTATATATATATATATATATATACGTGTTGCGAGCAAAACCGAAACCCCAACGCGAACGTTTTATACTTTATACTGTCCACGCGTGCCGCTGGTTTATTAAATTCGAACGCGTACCACATATTATTATAATGTCTACGGCACAAACCGACAGTGGACATCATCGTTTCATATATTTTCCCGCGCGGAAGTCTCGTTAAATTTTATTACGATTTTAATACATGAAGCGGAGTACTCCTAGTGCACAATATGTTCATAATAATAATAATATTATATAATATAGGCATGTATTCAAATTTCGAGCATCTAAGGGATGGTCACGCGTCGCTATATATTAAACAAGGGGCCCGTGCAGTACTTAGTAATATAGTGGCTGTCAAAAAATATCTTCAAGGTGATTTTTATGATTGAATACTATTTCCATTTGTATAAAATATTCAAATTGTGATTTTTAAGTTTATTACTATAAAATAGATACTAAACGAACATATATTATTTTTAAATATACTTAAAGTTTTTATGCTATTTAAGTTTAGTACTGTCTTTATAGTAAAGTATTCGGAGAATTATAGTTTCTGAGGTATTCAACTTTTAGTGGTAAAAGGATAATATATAATATATAGTTTAACTATATAATAGATAGTTCATTTAATATTCGAATATATTTTATAAATAGTACAAACCTACGGGGGTTATTATGTTAATACTTTATATACAAAACTGAACAGATATATCTATATTCTATAGTTCAAGTATTTTGTTCGGACAATTTTTAAAAATTATTAATTTTTTATCATTTTCAAACCGATATGAAGGCAATAGTATATAAGTACAGTGCCTAGAGAGACATTAAAAACTTTAAAAAAAACTTGTTTGAATAGGTATTTGGATTTCAATTCATGCATCAATATTTTAACAAAAAAACATCTTTAAATAAAATGTGGGATATGTTTTAATTTGAAACACTAAAGTTTGTATGATATATATAGTAATTTTAATAATCATTTTCATTAAGCAATTTTATTATTTTATTTTAGTATAATATAATATACAATACTCTAATAATAATAAATACTTAATTATATTGAATATAAAGATTATTTATAAAATATAAATTCAAATTCAAATTTATTTTTATTTTCCTTTTTAATTGTATATACTTCTATAGTGACCCATCAAAAATATTTTGCGACCACATTTTGAATCGCGACCAATAGGTTGGGAAATACTGCAGGATAATATTTTAAACGACTTAAATCCTATTATCTTATTATATAAATATTGCATACTGTTTAAAAGTATTTAAAAATACAGACCTTTCGGTGTGCCTAAAAATTAAAAATTCGTGATTTTTGGTTGATCTCAAACTTTTTCAGTTAAAATACACTGTAATATAGGTATAGGTAATTTATATTGCATCGTTCCGCTCGAACTGCTCGAAGACCAGTACGGCTGTTTAAAACAATAAAACGTATATAACGTTTTTAATTAACAATAATAACAATAATTCCACTCGACTATCGAATTTAATATGTGTAGTGCTACTACAACTGAAGTATAATATTATTTTATACTAATTAGTAATTAATGTAAACGGCGGCGGCGGATATCCTGTTTCTCTTTCTGCCGTTTCACCGGTGAGCGACTCGACGTCTCGGACGTTTTCGACAATCAATCATTATCATTAAACTTACCCGCGGAGAGGCAATATCGTAGTTGAACAACAATTATATAGCTGTTGTATTGATTTCATAAAAATATATAAACGATTTTCAAGGAGCTTCCAAAAACAGTGTACCAATATTATTATTAGTTGCTATGCGTAAGATATCAAATGGTTAAAAAAAAAAAAAAAAACATTTCCAAGTCAAACGTCAGGATTCAGTAAAGATCTTGTCACGTGTAACTGAAACGTTTAATACCGATCACTTGGTCTTGTTTTTGTTTAACTTTTGTTCTAATTTATTTTTTATAAAAATTATATGCATTTTTAAAAAGCCGGGAGATAACACTAATAAAATATTACATAATAAATACCTAATAAGTAATAATAGTATTAATAACGATGAAACAACACGCTTCTTTTTGGATACCTTTGTAAACGTTTGCTATGAATAATTAAACTTCGATATAATATTTTATAACGATATCTCGAAACATATTATCGAAGTTTTAAATTCCTATTATTATAATATATATATAGTGTAAGTTATCACTTTACGTCATTACTCATTACTCATTAGTCATTACCAATATACCAAACTTAATAATTGATCTTCCAACTACTTCGTTGTTACATTAATATGTTATCAAATAATCGATTAATATTATTATAAATGTATCACTTATGAAATTAATATTTTTATATTGCTTAAAACACTATCTAATCTTTATTATTTAATATTTACGATCGATCCCGGAGAATGTTGACAGTTAAATCCGTGAATATATTACATTATATGGACGTATTATAGTTGACTCATGTGGAACGTGTGCCCATATTTACTTCTATATTTGTTTTAAAAAGTAACCTACTGAATTAAAAAAAAATTTCTAAATGTAACATTTTTCTTTCTGTTTTCCTGCAGACCGTCGTCTGCTAGCACACAATAATGTGTCAACAAATTAAAATTAGAGTGTCAATTGTTGATAAAAATTAGACTCAATTAGGATTATTGTTTGACAAAATTCAGCCATAAATATAACTCCAGATCTGGGATTGAACTGTATAACTCTTTGTATTTTGTGGGTCTTAAAAATCCGAATGAAATAGTTTGATTAGAAAGACGTTTCGTTTGAAGTGCGTATACTACGGGTGAGTAACTGCGGTTTATGACATGTACATAACTGTTTATCAGTATTCAACGGGCAATAAAGTTTTTATAACAATAAAAAAATAATTACTATCATGTTCGGTTGGTGGTTTAACAAAAATAAATCACGTTTTATTGGTTTTCGTAATTTTACGAGCAGCTATCATCTCCGCAGTGTTCTAGCTAGCTAGAGTTTATTATTGTATTTTCCCGCATATCAATAATTATTTATTGACTCATATTACGAAGAAGCCATTTTTTAAAACCGTTTCAATAGCATTTAAGATCACAGGGAAATATTGGACGGTTCGAGATAACGGAAAATTATTAATATAGTTATTAAAACGGATCTCTTTAAGACATTTCGTTGTAAATATCTTTCTAATGATTAATGTATTTACTTTACGTGTTTTTTGCGTCTAAAAATATATCTATTAAGTAAACTATTTTTTAGCACGTGTTCGTACATTTTCGTTTCATATATAATAATATATGATTAATATCGTTACCGGTTAACCCAGTTTCCACGGTATATAGATATTATATATTATTAATAATCTTGCACTGCACGTATATGACGCATTGACTATTATGACTTAGAGTTACGGCAGACTAATTTCGTGGTTACACACACTAACGACAATATTTACGGTATATGTATATTTTTTATCAACTTTGTGTGAAAGTTACAATATAAAATACACATAATCGATTGTTTTTATCTGCAGGTTTCAGCGTAGGTAACATTTGTTGGTTAGCTTTTCACAGTCCAACTCACGCACAAAACATACCAAATTTAAGTTTAACAGAATTTTGAGTTCACGTTGTGCCTGAAATTTTGTGGATAATAGTCAAGTTTAATATTAAAATAGACTTACTATTATAAGAAGGATATTAACCTTGGGGCACCTCATGAGTTATTGTTAATATATATTTTTTTTAATGCGAGTTTCAACTAAATATTATAGTTTTAAAATGCTCACAATTTGCTTTAAAGTTAAAGTATCAATAAAAGTCCATGAGAATATAAATGCCCTAGATAAAACTTTTACTACTTTTAAGTTTAATAATAGGTAAATTTAATCTAATAAAGTTAACAACATAAAATTGATTCTGTTGAACACAAATTTTCTATTTTGTGCGTGGGTCGGAGGAGGAAATCTAATAGCGCACTGACGTTCACTTAATTGCTATTATAAAATAGTATTTTGCTATATGCACTGACATGAGCGTAATCTTATTAAGCTTAAGAAGCGGTAAAAATTGTTAGTTATAAGCTTTTAAACTAACCAGACAATATATCTATCCATAAAATCGCTCGCAACGGTACGCAATTATTTTTTCACGGGACTTTTTTTTTTTACTTAGATGGAACGACCGAAACTTCAATAAATTTTGTTCTAAATGTATATTTAATATTTATACACCTAAATTAATCTAAAATAATAAGTAGGTATATAGAAATGATTATTATTAATCAACTGACTGACGGACGGTAATGGTTCGTGTGGCTTTGTACACCGATCTCACCTCTATTGAAAAATATACTTCAGATACGATGGTACAGTAAAATAATAATTATATTGAAATATTTAAAAAATGTTGGACCATACTAAGTGCTCCCGAACAAAATATACAGTTTAATATAAATTAAAAGTTGACAAAGAACGGTATTTTTATAAAACCTTAATTTATTATGATCCAAGTCGAATAAATATTTATATTGTTGTTGTTACTTTTTTATTAAATAGTACTTATTTTTGTTCGCTCTGTTAATGGTATACGATATTATAATATAACGCTATAACTGCAGGTTTGCTCGTACGTGGCCGACAGCGTAGTAATAATAATAATAATAATATATATATTATTATATACACCTGCCTAAACCTAATATCACGAGCGTTGTATACTGAATGCTGAATGACGTCGCGATGATAAGAAAAACCTATAACGGGAACAGAGAGGAAATTAAAAAGATTAAAAACGTTTTTAAAAATAATTCGTTTACCTGTAGCTAGAAAGTTGCTGACATGTGTAAGAGATACGGCAGAAAAAAATGCACGTCCATCTTTTTTTTTTTTTACCGACCGGGACAAGCGGTATTGGGGTCGAGTGGATGGGAGCGCGATGGTCTCGCGGTGGTCGCGATCATTTTGCCGTCACGCGGTGTGGAGAGCGGAGAATGAAAAACAGCGAAATCGAAGAGTATGAAAAAAGAAAAGAGAAGTAAAAGAGGCACTCGAGACATCGAACGAATCTATTTAGTCATCCGGATAAACGAGTCGTGAACACGACCGGAAGTCCAACGAGATAAAGAAAAAAATTAATTTATATATATTTTAATACGCTCGATTGTAATTCAACGGGCGCCTCCGTACTTTTTAAAACGTATTTATACCTATATATTATGTATTTTATATAGATGCGACGCTAATTGCAGATAATCTAATAAGGAGCGGTAATTGTGATTATGTTTTTTTTACGCATCAGCGCCACTTCAGAATTTGTATTTATGCCATTATTTATATTAACGTATGCACCTATATAACCTATAAGTACCTACCAAAATCGAAAATGATTATTAGAACTTTGAAGTGCGTGCACTTAATTCAATTTGAATATATTTACAATAATATTATAATATTATTATCATGGTCCATAAACGCTAGAATATTATATATACTTATTAATTATTATGTTGATGAAAATGTTTAATTTTTCTATTAAAATATATAGATGTGTAAAAGTATTTACCAGGTTATATAAATTATTTTTAATTTAAAAAAAAAAATCTTACTACTAAACTTGTGTTTCCTTGATCAACTATATATAATACACAACACATGTAGCTACATATATTTTTATCGCAAGCGCGACGTATCTTATTCTGTTTTCATAGAAAATTATATAATGTGACGTAGTTATTCTATATAATCTTCTCACCAAAAAAGTATATTAGTAAGTTGATATAATTATAAAAATGGTACTAATATAAACAAAAATATTCCGATGAAGCCAAATGAGGTACAAATATCAAAATATTAAAATATATATATTTTAAAATGCCATGTTAAATTGAATCCTGTTAAAAATATATTTCTATATCATCTAGCATTAAATTTGAGTAATGCCATAAACTGTTATAGTATGATTGATATGAAAATGTTCGAATTAGCAACTAGCAAGCCTTGATTTGATAATAACATTTGCCGTGTTGTTATATGCTTTATATAACCTCAATTATTCGATCAAAAATGATTTGTAATTTTATTCAAATCGCATGCATAATAACATGATTGCCTAATTATTCTGCTCAGACGAAACGATTTTGGGCATGTTTTTGTAATTTTATCTGCACTATAATATAATGTTATGTTATAGTATAATATATAGACGTTTCAACAATGTTTATAACTTTATAATTTAAGTAAAAAATAATCAAAATTATGACATTAAATAGTTTTCGTTTTAAACTCGAAATATCTAGTATAATATTCTAAGTACGATCAATTAGGCTGGTTATATCACGGTAATTTGTCGTCGAGACGATTTTGTTGTACATAGGATTGTATTAAAGGTCCTCACATGGAATGTCGAGCACACAGCGCGTTACCGCAGTGTAAAATAATACCTTATTACTTATTAGTATTAAATACTTACACTACTTATTATAAATATTATATAATACCTATTATAATAATAATTGGTACTCGGGCGCAATAAATGTTATACTCAATTAGATGCGTAAAATAATAGAATAAATCGCGAGCGTCTGTTTTAAGGCCGATAAACCGGCAATATATACGCGAGTAATTACGAAATTATATATTATATTACTAGCGAAAAAAAAAATCGTTCGCAATGAAAAAAAAACACGATTATAGTATTATTATTATACGTAGGCGGAACGCAAATCGCATTATAATATTATATTACACACATGGGTTGTCGATGTATATTATATTATATGTACCTACAGGCGCACGGCACTAATGCAAATGTTTATAATATTATTATAGTTTTCGCCTTTTCCAGTTTTATTTTATTGCTATTTTCTTTTAGTCCCGTCCACCAGCTGACCATCGCGCCGCCGTACAGGTGGCAGTGGCACTGTTATAGCAGCGCGCTCGGGCCCTACAACGAGTCTGCGAAAAATAATAACGCGACGACGACGATGATAATAATAATAAAATAAATAAAACGTGCACTTAAACACACACGCAAAGCATACATAATAATAATAATATACACGCGCACGCACCGCAATAGTCGTACGAATTATTACACTGGCCGAGCTGCAGCAAAACCGGATATAATTTATACCGTCGTCGTGTGTGACGCGCGTATTATACTACTGCGTCGTCGTCGTCGGAATAATAATAATATATACTATGCGATAAATTCACACGAGTGTACAGTTTTGCGCGTGTACCTAAGTTATAACTTATATAATAATATACAAGATGATTCACTTATTATAGTGCTCACCCCTTTTTTTCCCATATGGTGTATAGTTATTAGAAACAAGATTTTTGGATTTTTTAAACACATTTATTAAAGATCATATTATTTTCAAATTACTAAGACTTTTGTACTATTTAGAGAGTGTCCTGTGGACTTACAAACTTCTGTTTTTCGAATGAAAACCGCTCTTTTCTAGTAAAAGGAATCAATGGGAATGTATAATGCCTGGTGAATCATTCTGTACATGGTATATGCTAATTAAATTGCGCGCGATGAGTGACTGGCCGCCTATTATGTAATTATGTAGTACGCAATGTAATACTCGACGAAAATAATATTACCCAAGAGGACATTATACCCGCATGTCTTGTCTCTGTCTTATATACATACAATATGGCAAATTTTCGTTCAGCAGAATATTCATTTTGTAATATTAGTTTTAATATTAGAGTAAATTTACCTATCATCAAATTTAAAGGTAAGAATATTATCTAAGAAATGTCATAATATGCTTTTATTGATATTTTCATTTTAAAGTTGTAATATTTTAAAATGATTCTATCAATAAAAGCATATGACATTTCCTCGATAATAATATTCTTACCTTTAAATTTGATGATAGGTAAATTTACTCTGAAATTAAAGCAGAGACAATTTATTATACTTGTGGGTAATACGTCCTATTAAAGACTGTTTGGTTCATTTTTTTTTTTTATTTTAATCGCACAATTTCCGATGTACTCATTTCAAGTGGGTTTCTGAGTGCCCGATCGCGTGGAAGGTCGTAAACTCGTTATCGTGTCGTGCACTTACGCGGGCGGATCTAGGCAGTAGGAATGAATCGAATAGAGGGCTAAACATATAAAATATGCACCCTATTACACAAGTCATCATAAATGAATAATAATTTAACTCTATACTCGTGTATTGTTTTAAAATAATGATGATGATTCATAAACGCAGACATAATGTCGACACCGTTTTATTTAAATCAACTGATTAAAAAAAAAAAAAAAGATACATCGATATTATCTTCGAAACAGTATATTATTCAGCCATCAGCCCCCCTAACACACCCCTCGCATTCGTGAACTGCATATTTCAAATCACATCACGGTACGCGACTTTTCAGCCAGCCTCTGCGGTTTATCCTGCAGCCGGTCTCGGTTTGTGAATTTATCACTGTAGGAAAATTATAGCGATATCGCTACCACATCTACTCTCAATTTCCATCTTAGCTCGTCGTATTCCTTCCGTCGCTACTCTTATATATACACAATGACTATATATATATATACTTAATAATAATTATAATATATACACGAAGGTACATAAGTGGTGTACTTTAGGACGACGATGTAGAGGTGAAATGTAGTGGTAACACTGAGCGAAATTTACGACTACACTATATATAATATATAATAATATATATATATATATATATTCTCGTAGACGGAATATAACAATAATTGTACATACGACGTTTAAATTATATATAGGCGTCAGATTTTGGCGGCGGCCTTTAAACGTTTTCGCCTTTGATTGGCGACTTCCCTGAGCGACAATGTATATATTATATAGGTTCAGTAAACTTTACTCGCGTTCGCAAATCGACGATTTAATGGTTGTAGATATATATAGTGATGCACTTACACTTTAATATATACGTATGTGATATAATTATAAATTAATACTTTCGATGTACGACGACGACTATATATAAACCATAATATAAGTTATACAAAGTGATTGACTAACGTGTGATAATTCTCAATGTGAATGTTACTACGAAAGTGCATATATACATGATAGAACATGGTATACCTATACGGTTTTATGTGCGAGTAATTTTCGTTCGGTTACTTTATTACCTAGGTATTAGTTATTTGTTATTAACTTTTACAAAGTCCCGGCTTCCGTATAAAACGTTAAAACATGACCCAGAAAATGTAATTTAATGTATCTACCGTAGGTATACCTAATTGCAATTACATTGCATACATGTACATGGACTAAAAGCATGGAAATAAGTACAACCACAGTTTTTTTAAACTAATACATATTATACAGTTTTAATTAGTTTTTAGACATTACACATTTCATTAGAATAATAATATAATAAAGTAAAAATACAATCATATAAAACATCATTGTTTATAATTTATAACGCTATAATGGGAAAAATGTTGTGTTCCTTAGAACTGGTTGCCACGTGATTTCATACAAAATCACTTGTAAAATTAATTCAAAAGTTTGGTAAATTAAGTTTATTTAGGTCAAACCAAATACAAAAATGTTCAAGATTTAATTTTTTATCTTTTCAATTAAATTTGATTTTGATTTAGACAATTGTAGTTCACGAGTTAACATACCAAATATGAAAAAAAAAATCATTAAATAAACGGTTAATTAGAAAATCATTGAGCATTTTCGCATTCAAAATTCCAAATTATGTTGCTAAATCGAACAAAAAAAATTTCTTATTTTAAATCCCTGTGCCGACTTGGAAGTATAGGTACTTTTAAAATGCACTACTCTGCAGCAACGTTCTATTTCATTCAGTTTTACGGATATGCAATTGCTTAATATCAAAAATCTGTACATGTTCCTGATTTAATCTCTATTTGCTATGTGTCTATGTACGATTATTTTTATTAAATATCATAATATAATTAACTTATAAGTTTTAACTCATAATATTATAGTTACATCACGGTATAATACATTATGCGAAGTTTATTCAATTGATGTCGAATTAATCAAACACGCGTGCATTTCTGGATTGTGAGTAAAGGTAGACAACAATATTATTATAATTATTCGTATTATTTTATTCTTCCTAAAATCATTTATGTTAAGTATAAATGGTAGTAATTTAATTTTTCATTATCGAAGTTGAAATTAATATTTTCGATAATACGTTATGGTATTTGTGCGTAGTCGTGGAAAAAATAAATTTCGAATAACATTGCGTATAGTGACGATTATTAAACAATAATGTCGAAAACGTAAATAATTATTGTTAAAATTCGAACAATGTAACGTGTATATGTGTATTATTGTTTTAACCGTGTTTTTCAATACAATCGTTTCCGGTAATGAGAAAACAAAACGTGTATAATTTTTTTAATAATATATTCGACGCACGCGCACACGGATGGCAAATACAATAGTACAGACGACAAATTAAACGAATAAATATATATATATATATATACCTCGAGATTCCGTAAAGCTCTTCATCACGCGGACTATACCTAATTGCATTTAATAGTTATCCTGCAATACGAGTTAATATTGATAAAAAATAATAATTTCAAAATTCATCGAAATCCGTAACATAAGTTGGCGATTATGCACCGTAATATTGGTATACTAGTCGGATATAGAATAAAGATAAACTATTTAAAAATGCATATTTTCCTGCTGCAGAGTGCAGACACTGCGCACGTGCATGCAGCTGTTGACCGAATGAAAAGTTCAAATCACCATAAAAACAAGTCCATAATTAGATACAAGGGAGGAGATAATAATAATAATTATTATTATTATTATATTATATAATAATATTATCGTCCGTGAGTCGTCAACGTCGATATAAAAACAAGCTGTGCTATTTATTATAATATGTAATATTATTTTACTTTAAATTAGTAAACAGATAATATTTTTTTTTAAACTAAATATATCTAAATAATAATTTGAACGAGTAATTTCTGAATTATTAAATTGTATACGCACACTTAGAATAATATATTTCTTAAACGTAGTGGTTTTAAAAAACTATAAAATAAATATTTTATTGGATTTAATATTTATTGTACCGTGGTATGTATTTAATCTAAATTTACACGATGACCTACATATCCATACACTCAAAAAACTAGCTCACCAATACTATAACCGTTTTCACAACAAACTTATAAATCACAAAAATCCTCTTATCGCCCTCTCTAACCATCCCGGAAAATCCTATTTGAAGGCTAGAGAGAAACTGCCCAAGAAACGCTTTAACAAAATAAATATCACTTTTCACTCATTGAAAAAAACTTAATTAAATTTAAAAAAAAAACTATTATAACATACTTTAAAGGTGCTACCAATGAAAGGTTTGTCTCCTTTCTCATATCTTCGTGTACTTATATATATTTTTTTTTCTTCGTCATCCATGTATCGTTTACTTATCATGCTATACCTACAATAACAATACGATAATGTGCATAACGTCTGAAAGTCTTAAAAATTAGAATATGGGTAAATGATGAATTACAAAGGGAAAAAGTGAGGTTCTCATACTCTGTGAATCACCCTGTATACTAGAATACAAGGCATATAATAAATGTGGGTACAACTATACACGTGTAGTCGAATCGCAATTCGCCGTAAAACGAAAATTCGTCTCGTCGCGACTATATTTAATTTACAAAACGAGGTCATTTGATATCGTCTGTACTCTGTACACACACACACACACACACATTACTACATATAATATATACCTATGTAGGTGCTGTGCTGTATCACAATAAATAAAATTACATTATCGAGTGCAGCACGCGTCGGGAATCGCAAGCGAACGATGAGATACGGCGACGGTGTGAAAATCACGTACCCGGTCCCTGTTAAATACTGGGACGTCGTTTCGGGCCACGTACCGCAACTGTCGGACAAAGCAGATAGTGCGCACTCCAAAAATAATGTCACCATTGTTGTGTTTCTTTATGTTCGAATCGCATCATATAAGCGCGCTGCAGGTACGTATAATGCTCCCGCGATATCATATACATTATATTATTATTATTATTATTATATATTTATATAAATCCGCAACAACCGAACAATATACTACGCGCAGCGCGTGTGCGTGGCGGATACAGACGTACGGATGCGTATATTATGTTTATAATAGATAGGTATATGCGTACCATATTGTGCCTATATACGCATTGCGCACACAATATTATATCTATTCGTTTTCGCAGAACGGTATTGAAAACGTGACGTCTGTTATTTATTTTTGCCGTCGTTCGTTTCTCTTCCCGAAAACGTTTTTATTCGGAAAATTCAATCGAAATCGACCTGCAGTTTTCGGTAATTTTTTTTTCCGCAAGTACACACATCGTACACCTCGAGTGTTGACCACCCGACGGGCGCGCATCTGTCATGTAGAGCATACCTGTGTGAGAGCCGAGCGCTTACGTCTCGTATATACATAATGTTATATGAACGTCTTTATATACATCTCTGATATGCGCTTTGTTGTAAAAAGGTATTATTATTATTATTATTATTATTGCCATTATGTTGCCTTACCATAGTTGTCTCCTATTATTGATTAACACGCGCGAATCGACTATTAGACGATTCACACTTAAACGGGTGTGTATGACGACGACACAATGTCGTGTGAAGTTATTGTGTATTATTATCGAACGTCGCAAGAGAGACGAAACATTTTTAATTCGGGACGCGTTTCCAACACCTATAGACTATACATTATTTTGTCTCTAATCGAATTCACATAAAAACAATTTTTATTATCCAAACCTATATACACAATACACATGATATCATATTCGATTCGTTTGAGTATATTGCTAATACTTTACAATATAATTAAATATTATCAACTTGTAATATCATACATATTATAATTTTATTATTAGTCATAGACTCATCGGCATGAGTGGAGTTAAACTTGTTTATCTAGTCACAAATTTACGTTTATACAATTTTAGAGACAATACCCCCCCCACACTATTTCTAGGCACACCCCTGCACCCTGGTGGCCTGGTGTGTGGTTATTGATTAACCATGCTCTTCAAAAAGCCTTTAAAAAAAATAAGAGTATTCTGCCTCAAGAGTCAAGACCAAAATTTAGGACAGGCCTGTTTATAAAAATAATTTGTTACATTTTACATTCAGTATTCAGTGTGCTTATATTAATATAATTTTAAAATGCATATTTTGGGTATACTTAAAGGTTAAAAATCAGGGTAGGCCCGGGCCTACCAGGCCTACCCGCTGGACACGCCTCTGCTAAGATGCATGTCTTAAAGGTAAAACAATTCTTAATATGATGCTCATCTACATGTGTTCTTTCAGTATACGTATAACATATTATAATTTATAAATACCTACTCATAACGTGCTTAGAAATTAAAATATCTTAAAAAAGTTCATCTTAAAATTATTTATGATGACTAATCTGTTAATTTTTAAAGTACCTACAGTAAAATAAAATAATTGTAATATTGTTTCAGTACCATATATATAGTTATTTTATTTTATCACACGAATGTGAAGATATGACGTGTCTAATATAATATATAAATATTTTTCAAGGTTCGTGAGATTAGATTGTTTATGAATATCGTAAACGCAAAACAGTAAAAAAAAAAAAACGAAATTGCGATAACAAACATAGTTATTATGAAATGTCCAAGTACAAAAGTATCAAATATTATATAGTCACTGTGAGTTATAAGAAAAAATAAACACCTTCGCTTTTTTGTGTATATATTGACTTAAATTCGTATAACCTTATTTTAGTCGAAGGTGTAAGATTTTATCTGCCAGTTTAATCGCTGTGTGCGACTAACTAAAATAATATTTTTATATTTTGAACACGATATTAAATAACTGTGCATCGTGAAGAGATTTGTAGAACACATTGATTTATGTTTTATAATAAATTAAAAAAGTATATCTACATCTTCCTAGGAATAAAAAATAATATGATCGTTGTGAAAACATGACGCCGTACAATTTCATATTCCAATTTGTATCCGGTACTAAATTACAGCTATTCCCGAATGTTTGCAATATCGTGATCTAAAATTTCGTGAAATCGTGATCTCTTGCGTTACGATCATCCATTAAAATATATAATATTATATCGATGGCGTGGACGACGAATAGCTGGAAACCGTGGCTGCCATAATATATAATCTATGCGAAATTTCTTACTATTTCTTATTTATTAGTGCTCACATTGCAATGTACAGTACATTTTTTTAGACGCTCTATAGAACAATGCTCCAATGTATTCCAGTTTCTAAATAGCAAGTACATAATTCGAATCATGTATAATTGGTACTTCAAAAGTGAAGATTGTATTTTGAATTTTCACGTGTTTACGATTTCTAAAGTATTTTTATAACACTTTTAAGTCATTTTCCTATACAATATTTATGGTAATAAGAATTTTAGAGTATTTTTTGTTAGTTGTAGGGTATTTAAATGTGAGCCATATTTGTTATATTATTATAATATATACGCTGAATCAAAATATCAAACTCGCAGCGATAGGTATACCAAATTTTTGATTGCTATGCTGCAATATTCAATCGACAGACACACACTTCCCGCGTATGCATTACACTCATGATATTATCCTGTTATATATAAGTTAGGTACTTACTCGCTATTGCAGTTTTGCATCAATAATAATATTACATTAATTTAAACGCACTCGTAGACGAGCTTACGGGCTTAGTGAGCGAGCCGTCGCACCGGAAGTGCAGTTATACTGCGTGCAAACGCCTATATCGATTGTGTTATAATAACGTATTTACATTTTACAATAATATATGTATTACTGTCAAAGCGATCGGGGAAAGTGTTGTATACAAAACGTTTGTCAAGACCCGCGAGCCGTCATAGTGCACTATATATGCACTCGAGTGCATCGTTGCAATGTTCGAATAGGCGTGTGAGTGGTATAAAGCATATATAATACGATGTAGGTAAGTATTGCTTCTGAGTTCTGAATCACTTTCATCTCCGTGTGGTTTTTGAATTTACATTGTCGTATCTATTGTACGGTTCGTACGTGTCAATCATTTTCGACGTCGACGGTGAGACGAACGTTTCGCGTTCCGTTTGCCTCAGCCAAATTGCTTTTCTACACGCTTAAACTCGTATAAGCGGTGATATACGTTTAATATGTTTCACATATTATATTGAACAAGTAAATACGAAATTTTTAATTATAGCCCAGCACGACTGTTGCACATAAACGGAGTACTATAGTCTTATAGTCTTGTTCGAGTGCTTACGGTCAATTATTAATTTCGCTCACGCGCTGCAGAGACGCCACACGGCCCGCGAAGTCACATCAAACCCACGACGCGCGAGAATATATAATATCCAAAATCGACAATTGCCGAACGTTCGTACTTTTTCACCAGATGCGCCATTTCAGTTTCTTAAAAGTAATTACAAATATTTTTTGAGACCATTTCTCCCGCCCTTGGCAGACCTGCAATTGTTATTAAAAAATGTCTATGTTTTTAATTAAAGCTTTTTTTCTTAAAATTAAACATATAATTATATTATTCATATATATTTAGGTATATTTACAGAACACACCATATCTACGTAAAAAACTGAAATACCAATGCATGTAAACTATATTTTATGTCTATAACATAGGTTTAAATATTTTGTAATGACTAATGATGACGAAAAAAATATTGGCCAGACTAGGTCAAAGCTCTTATTTACATGCTGTAAATTACAACTTTAGTACAAAATATATATTGATATACAATTTATTTATATATTTTAAACATAAAATTTTGTTTAAGTTTTAAATTTTTTTTACACAGCTATTACGTAGGTAATACCTATATATTATACAAAATGTTTAAGCAAAAATTCAAGTAATAAAAACAGGTTATTATTTAAACTATAACTTAGTATATCAAACAAAATGAGAAATTAATTATTTAAATTTCGATAAAAAAAATTGAATATTTAAGCTTGAATGTCAAAGTTAAAGTATCGGCTAACATCTTGATTAATAAATTATGGAAAAAGTTTCAAGGTGGTACGAGGGCAAACTATTCCACCCCAAAAATCGCACTCCTGTTTATTGCATCGAAAAACGCTTTATCGTTAATTAGCAATAATTATTACTATGTACACATAAATACACAATACGAATTGACTTTACAAGCAATAAGTATGCGTGTAATATCACAAGGTCCAGGTAACGTTCTATCTTCTATACCATTATAATATCACAGGTAAGTTAAGTACCTATAAATGGATTTATAAATCATTATTAATTGTTCAATTTTTTTTCTAGTAAAATTAGTACCTACGAGTTTTTAGTAATTTAAGAATAATTTAGTATAATTTGTATTATAATGCGCATTGTTGTTTCTAAGATATGCTTATTGTATAGAGGTGTGCGTATATTTATGATATAAAAATGACGTATCGAGTTTTTTCATATAAAAATAGTACATAGATAGTTAAACGTACACATTAACACAAAAGGTAGAGTATAACAATAATTATAATGACTAATGAGTATATATACATTATGATACATTAATTAGAAAATTATTTATAATATCAATCTAGTTAAAAAGGGAATATTTTATAAATCGTACTCCATAATTTAATTAGAATGACATAATACAGAATAATCGACACTGTAACTAACATCGGATTCAAACGTAGTATTACCTATATTACTGTTTGAAATTTAAAGATATGTAATACGTTATATACGTCGTATAATACTACGCGTATAAATTTGATAGTTCCAGCTGAGCGTCATTATTAAAACACTTAGGCACTAACCCTACTGTCAGATAACGTCGTATCGATGAAATCAATATGCCTTTTATATTATATGTGTATATAATATAATACATATATAATACCTATATATACATATTTAATATGCGGTATAGGTTCATTACACTCCACAGGTCTCGAACTTGAGCATCACTCTGTGATATTTTTGTTTTCAAGTGTCTTATGCACGTGCAACGGTTGTTAGCCTGGCCTATACAGAGCAGTAAAACGATGGCTGTATTTTTATTTATTATTTTCGAATCCACTCTTTGGATTCGAATTAGTTTCTCATATAAATGGTCACCGTGCTGAACAGGTTTTAAGTGCCGGTCACGAACGTGATGAATATAAATTTAATATTTAAAAGCCAAAATACACGTTTTGCCGCGAATTAATTTCGTCCGTAAGTTTATTCACCCAAATTTGTCATATAGTTATTTGGCGCGGTATCAATCATCGAAAAGCATGTAACGTATACGTATTACTATACATATACTTAGATATTATAATTTCTAATTGATAAATAATATTATAATATTATGATGCTATAAACGGTGAAGTATGACAGTATTCAGTACTGTATGATACTACTGCGGTCTGCGATTTAAAGTCTGTGGTAACACTAGTAACCGTAGTTTGTATAATAATATGGTGGTCGACGGTTAAATAACAATAATTAACAGCGGTCGCGTTCATACAACAATAGCATTCGATCTGACGATTTTAGATCGTGTAGGCAATACGTAGTCATAAGTAGGTGGACGTTATCGACTGATACCAATTTACACATCATACAAATAAATTGAAAACAACGTTCTTTTTAGATACCGTATGTAAATTATTTTGTGTAATAACTATATAGTTGTTTATAATATGTCTATTTGATGTCCGACAATTATTACAGACAAATGTAGTGTATAGAGATAATACTAATGCAACGTGTCAAGATTTTAACAACGGAAATGGTCGTAGAATTATAATAATAATATTATATTATATTATTAATATGCTTATACGCGTGTAAATAATATGTTAATTATTCAATTTAAAAAATAAATGTGTTCACGTACGGAAATGAAATGCTCGGAAACGACGAGTGTGAAACGGAATTAATTAAACGCGGATTTATTTTTTAAATTGCGTTTCGTCTCGGTTGAATTTAGCGATGACTATTTATTAGTCGTGTACACTCCACTGTACGCAAAAATGGTAAACGCAGAATGATTGTGTTCGTATGTATAGGTAAGGTATATAACCAATAATTTAAATTGTACACGTTTTAACGTGCCGTCGTACATATAATACGTTCATAGGTCTCAAGTTTACAGACGCGTTTATTAAATTATCGACACGTTATTGAACATATTTGTTTGTTTTTTTTTTTTATCGTGCATTTAGTATACATTACATATTTGAGCCGTAAACACGGACTCGGTTCGACCGATCGTAAATTTTTTTTACCGTTCAACAAGCGGTTAAAAAATCGATTAAAGGTGTTTTTGAAATTTCACGTGTGGTTTCGTTCGCGTTTCTTTTAGCGGAAATTGTTTAGTTTTCGTTGCATCATTAATTATTTGTATAATGTTTTGTGAGATATGACATATAGGTACGCGCAATATCATGATTTACACCGATATAGGGCGTAAAAGCGATACGACGACATCATGCGACATACTATAAAATAGTCACGAAAATAAATGAGAAAAGCTCGGAATTTGCTGACCAATCGCGGTAACAAAAACGGTAACCACGTCTGTTTACTTGCAAGTATATAGGTATACACTCGCACAGTTGTATAATATACCGCGGTAGGGTTTTTCCGTGCAGACGTTTTCAGTGCGTACATATACGATATACGGTGTATCTACGGCAAAACTCGGTCGTGGTATAAGTCGACTTACGAGCTGACGTTAAACCACGTCCGTGTACTTAATCCATTTCGCCGTCAGCGCACACTCTACACGTGACACATACGCTCGCACACACACACACACACGCGCGTGCATTACATATTATCGTGTGCATATACCGCAGACTCGTCGCGCATTCGAAACCGTCGTCGCAAGTTGTATATTATATAGTTGCAGCCCGGCTGCGTCGACGGCGGCGGCGGAGTGCCAACCGGTTACCGCGACTACTTGCATCTCTCCTAAATTGGTAAGAACCGCACGACCACATGTCCGATGATTCATCGGTATCAACCACCACCGCCGCCGCCGCCACCACTCGTCCTGTATACACGCGTGTATGTGTGCGTGAACAAATAAATGTTCATGTGTATATATATATATAAATATATATGTGTATATGCAGTTGTATAAATGCACAACACACTCATTTGAACTCCTCCGGCGGCAGACTCTTCGGTCCATATATTATTATTGCTACTATTATTATTATACTGCGCGCGCTCGCCTATATCGTATTTTTACGCGTGTCTTCCCGCACAAGTTTGTATAAGCAATAAGCATATACACATTATCCAGGCCCTGGGCCTCAGGGTTTCTACTTGGATTTTGAAACCTCAACTGTAAAAATGATATTTTTGGTAATATTCTAGAAATGTTATTTTTCGTACTGCAGAAATAACGAAGATATTGCTTGGAAATTGAGTACATAGTAGGTACTCGTATAATAATATTATGAAATAAGTAAATAACCGTTTTGGTCAAGCGTAATGATAAAATACGAGTCAAATATGGTAGTGCAAAAGTACAATACCAATTACGGGTACAGTAATACACTCAAAACCCCTACAGAGCTTTTTTTGTTCTGTGCATCACTGTCCATAGCCTTAATTTGCATCTTAGCGAGATATGATATGATATATTAGCTCTTGTGACTCTTTTGCGAAGACTACACAACTTTTTTTGTTTCTGCTGTAGGATGGACAAATCTTCTGAATTTCTTTATTATTTTGTACAGAAATATTAATAGAAATAATATTTTTGTCGTTATTCCAATTGCATGGTATTGCATTGAAATCATACGTCTGCTCTGAAAAATCATTGCGAGAAAACTCAAGAAACTGTCGCATTACATACTTGTGTTCTACGTACAAGTATAGATGTTTAGGGTTTACGCGCATATGCATCAACGGAGATAAAGTTTTTTTCCGTATATGGTATATACCGTACCTAACCGACGACGGAGGGACAGCTCCTGTTTATACCACAACGTAATATATTTTATTTTAATATATATAATATCTATTAGATACTATTATACGTATACATTATGCTATTTATGTATATGATGTGTCATTTTATTTAAATAAATTCATTATTGTATTAAATTACGTTCGCGCTCACCGTTAACGGTTTGCTATGTATAAGGATCGTTGTCGATCGGTAAACCTAATATAACACGCTGTATAATAATACAGTGGTGTAGCGATTAACGAGTTAGTTTTTATTTTGAACAGCAAAAACATTTTCATGCCTTCACATATGGTACCCCTATAGGAGATATCATATTATATAATATGATATCTTTTTAAATAAATTATTTTTAAATGCTAATCAAGTACCACTATATATATATACTTATAGTATTGTAACAATTTTGTTGCGTCTCAACCTATATGTGACACATGCCACAAAGCACCAACTGTCAAACATAAAATAGAGAAATGTATATAATATACTTAAACACTTTTAGACCTTAACAAGCTAACATTCCACTCAACATAGCAACAGTGCTCAATTAATTCTAAACTACAAAAATAATTGAAAATCACAAATATTATTGAAATATTATACGCTTAAAAATATGTAATTAAAAAAAAAATGAAATTGGAAATTGTATAACTTTTAATTACAACTATAATATTACAATACTTAGTGTCTAAGAAACAATAATGTGAAATTCAATGACAGGCAAATAATTCACAATTATGAAGCCATAGTTTTCAGGTAATAATAATAATAATAATAATAATAAATTGTTTTAACTTCAAGACACCGCAGTTAAACGAATAGTCGAAAACATTTCAAAAAAAAGTTTTTGACTTTATGTGAGCTATGACCTTTCTGTACAAAAAAAATCGTTTCCCCAAAGTATAATGATAATATATTTTATGATTGTTATTTAAAATTAAAAATAATAACAGTGATTAATTCTGCGGTAATGGCTTGCGTCGAGACGGCCAAAACGAGACTATATTATATAGGTAATATAAAGCCCACGACACAACGCAACCGCACTACAATAGATACCTCATGGTCTAACCTTTTTTTTTATTATTATTAAAAACGATCCTGCAGCTTTTCTATGTAGTAAAATTACCCAATTTCTAAAGTCAACGACCACTTAGTTGGGACGGCATCATAGACGCACGTGGTAGGTACCTCATAAAAATATAAATTTTTACGGTAAAACAGCCGTGTTGCGCAAAAAATACCCTTTACATAATTTAAGTTTGATTCATTTTAGGAATAGATATTATACTTTTGTTGAATATGGGGATATTAATTTAAACTATGTATGTTAAAATAAATCCATAATTTAATTGGTTGAAATTGTAATATTAATCATATTCCGTTTTGGTCCGTTTTTCCGTTTTATTAATCATAAAATAAATTTTAAATTATTTTATTATTTATGTTGTTACGATCCATATAGTTGTTGAGAAATCAACGAATGTATATTTATTGAAAATTATGAATTTTAAATTATTCATGGATTATAATATAATTTATGTAAACGTTGATTGTAGAGTTGACTACTCTACCACAGCGGGTTAAATCTTTTGCGGTTTCAGCAAGGTAGCTCTTCAGACGAGACAATAAAAACCGTTAGATACATAATATACTTGAACAAGAAATAGAACGGTGAATCACGGGGAGAATTTAAGAGCCTATAGTCGTTTATTATTTTTTACGTACGCATAAGAAACGCGTTGACTGACGGAATAAGTTCTGTTAAAACCCAAAACATCCCAAAGTTTATCGAGTGGTTCATTTGACGTAAATCACTCATTATGCCAAAACCGTTTAATGTTTTTGAAAAAAAAAAAGATTTTTTACATTATTTTAAGTTGGTTATTAACTAGCGATATTTTTCTAAAAACTCGCATTTATAATTTATTATTCCAAAGCAGAATATTTTTTTGAGTATTTCAATATATAAAAATCAATTTTTGAACGAGTATTTCATACGTTATATATCTTATAAATAGGTAGGTTTAAAGTTTTTATGAATGGAGTGGAGTACCCGAGTACTACAGAGGTACCTCGTAAAATAATAGTTTACTACTTCTCTCTTTTAGACTTAAAATATTTATTAATAACAAACTGTTTGCTTGAAATTTGATTATTATGAATCCAAATGTTCCGGAATTGTATTCTGCTTTGGGATATGAAATTTAAAATGTAAACTATCATTCAAAAGAGTTAATAATAATAATGATAAAATATTTTTTTTTAGTTTTTCCCAAACATTTATTGTTTAGTAACTACTGAAAATTGTGTAAAAAAAATGTTTTCAAAAACGTTATTTTCTGATATAATGAATGTGTCTTGCGTTAAATGGATCACGGTCATGATATAATATTATATACAATCGAAACGGAAGCATTTCACTCAGTTCTAGTAAAGCGATACATTTAGTCAAGACGAGCAGTACACGCGTCGGACCCCCACCCGCGTGTTGCAGCTGTGACGTTCGATGAAAAAAAAGAATCATGTTTTAACGATACACACTCTCATCTCGCCGTACACATACGAAACGGAAACTACCTCAGACAAAATTGTATACAACACATGCACGACAAATTGTTTTAATCCATAATGGTTTATCGTACGCGCGAGTGCGGCGGAGTTGTAATTATAGCACTCCCGCGGGATCTGAAGCCGATACGGTATTATTATTTTATAATATTTTTCTAGAGGACGATTACCGTTGTACTCTTGTACTCATAGTATATTATAACTCTGCAGGTGACCGGCATCATGGCGTATTTTAATATGTTATCTCTGGAGGTTCAATAAAATATCTAATAGCAAATATAGATCCAAATCATTATGCCACCACTGATATCAAGTTTAATAATATTGTATACATATTAAATTATTTTACAATAAACAATTAGCGTACGAGTATTAAAATTAAAATTAACATTATACTTTTTGGATCGAAATGATGATGACGTATAGATTTAGAGCCTAATAGACTATCCTAATAATGGTTAAAAAAACGTGGATGACCCGGGCGAGTTATATAAACAAAGTACAACATAATAACTTTTCGTTAAGCAGAACCATTGTCATAGTGAATTGAGCGGCCGATATTAAACTTACAACTAAGCACGTCATGTATGTTTGTATATTAGATACAACGATATTTTATATTAAAGCGAGTTTTTTTTTTTAGTTAAACTTTGATAATAGGTCACTCTAATATCAAAGGCAACTATACAAATTTGATTCTGCTGAAAGTAAATTAATTGCCATGTACGTTTGTAAGACGGATACAAGCAGACGACACGTGGGTGGTAAAAGTGGCGTCCTTTAATTAAAAATAACGGTGCTTTGCGTCGTGCGTATGTCTTTATCGATAAATATCATTATTAACTACTCACAATAATATACTCGTAATATTATTATTGTGGATGTACCTAACATAGTTAAAAGTATACGTTCAAAAATGAAATATAAATGATAAAACAAAATCATAATATTATTATTAAACAAATCTCAGTTTGTATACTTAAATAATAATGTTAAATTTTTTAAAGTATAAAATAGGTGGTTTGTAGGATGAAATCATTGTTTCCTATTTTCCCGTGATGTCGAATTTTATAAGATCAAGAAAAGAAAGACGTCGTTACTATATTATAGGAAGCGTACACGTTGTATTGTCTATAATAATACTTACTGTTCGATAATTGCACTGCATTGAATCGTGCATTTGGCGTATACGCTCAATACGTATTGGTTATGAAATGTTATTGGTAACACGTTATCGCTTAGGTATAAGTTGATTAAATTTATAATCGGAATTAGTGAACTATTGTGATAAAGAGGCTCCTTTAGTCGTTTCAATGTCTACACGTATAGACAATCAATTGTATGCGATCTGCCCGAAGTTATTTTATGCAGCCCCATAACAATCTAAAGCTATTGCCTATTGTGAAATGTGTTTTATTCGTTTGTTTAAAAAATAGATTGTCTTTCAATCGTCTGGTGACTATTCAATAGCAGTATTTATTTGTAACCTACTATCTCGTGATCAATGTATGCGACACCGATTTACTCTGTGACTAGTGCGACTAATCGTCACTATAAGGACCACTGACTGTAGATCCGAAGAAAGTATTTCGGTAGTGGTCGCCGGGGCACATAACTGTTTTTTTTTTTTGTAGCACATTAACACACTAGCTATACTATTACTTCCCAAAAAAGTAACTCGCTATTGTTTCTACTGCTTTTTTTTATACTTCTAATGCAATTGTCTAAATGAATCGTACTAATTTTTCATTACATTTTTTTTTATAATTGTTTTGATTAATTCACTTATTTATTAATTATTTGTTTGTGTTCGTCACTATCTTCTTGTATTCTCAGATGGCAGGATTGTTCCCATTCAGTGAGGGGGTTACAAAAGAGTGTTTTTTCCGCTGCTCTCGTCTGATAATATTTTACCATCGTTAGGTATGCAAGTCACGTGCGCCCTCGTTCACCATCCCGGCGCGATAACACTCTCCACTCCAGTTCGGTAAAATATTGTGTGCTCCGTTTGTTTGCCCAGCATGCATCATACAGACGAAAACGGCCAATGCAACGACACGTGGCAACGGTGAATGGTGATGAGCGGTCGCATAATATTATTATAATATATTATCATTATTGTTACTATATTGTTATTATTTTTTGTCGTCGTTATGTCGTGAAATAATTATCGGTTCGCTACGACAAACCAATATAATATAATATAATGACAATAACACTGCAAATGGTATACGAATCTATGACAACGATGTATAATAGGTTTAGTACGATTGAATGTTCGAAAAGTAATAATACGTAAAATATAATTCAACGTCACACACGAAACTCATAGGGTCCGGGGTGATATTTGGGGGGACGGTGTCTACCATCTATACATGTCTATATATAGACAAATCGAATCTCATAACAAGTCTGCGGCGATGACGACAACGAACGTCCGAAATAATCCTCCTATAAGCCACGTAATTATACGTTCCGCCGCCGCAGCCGTTATAATAATAATATAATGGTCGTCGACGTGTATTATGTTACCCGAAGACGAAAACGACGGGCCTACGTGATATATTATTATTATTATTATTAGGTTATTACTACGATACTATAATATACTCGGGAGTCGGGACTAACACCGGCATATTTTTGTATTATAAAAGATAGAAGAAGTATTATAACAGTTTGTCGAACAATTTGTATTATCCCTTTGACGATGTATTTATGACGACGACGAGCGTATATTGTGCTTTTATTGTTACTCATATGTTATACGCTAAACGTGATTTGGTGTTTATTTGCTTTTGTTTTTTTCCAATAATACTTTCCCCTATTTCTTTTCTTAAAGCAATTTATACTTTATTCAAATTCCGTTTATGGTGATTTTACCTATACCTATCTATTTTAAGTCCATAATTTTAATTATTTCGATTTTTTCTCAATTAATGGATCATATCTGCGATTGCACGTGTTTGTACTGTTTTGTGATATAAACTTATTTAATTAAATGAGAACCATTAGCATTTTTTCTGTTGATTTATGATTTTTTCAAAAGTTATTATATATATATATTTCAAATTAAACATTTTTATTTGATTTTTAACTGGTGAAAGCAATCAAATATAAGAAAATATAATATGATTTAAAATTTAAATAACTACGATTTTCATTCTTTAATTATTAACTAACTTTAATGTTTATTTAAAATAAATTAAATATTTTCTATTGATCTTTAAAAGGTTACTTAAAGTATGTATTTTGCGTAAATTCTAATTTAGCCTAATCGATAATACTTAACAGTAGGTACTAAAATGTAAGAAATATTAAAAACTTTGATTATTTTTAGTCCAATTTAAAAATATTTGATAATAAATTTAATGTCAAATCCAACTTCTTGTGATTTTTAAAATATTTAAATTCTGATCTTCAATAAGTTTTAAAAGAAAATCGAAAAATAAAAAAACAAACTTATACAATTTGTTGTTAAACCAGAAACCGAAAAATATTGAATATCGTGAAAAGCTTTTCCCTCAAGGGAACATATTTTTGGTCGATCCAAGTACAATTTTTTTCTCGTTGTTTCTATGCGGTATGCGTATGCCTATTGGGAATTTCCTGTATAAAAGATTTATTTCCACTACTACATAGTTTTTAAAGTAATTAAAAATACGATTATTACAAATCACAACCTCTTCTCACATAAAATATGTTTTATAATTTATAATTTGATTTTTGATTGGCATTGATTCCAAGAGAACGACAATTTAGTTTTTTGATTTAAAAATTAACCATTTTTTTGCAACGCACATGTCAAACGTACAAATGAAACGTTAAATCATCCAACCGCATTTAAATCTTATATTGTAAAACGTAGTTATATAAAATACAAAGAATGTAACAGAAATTTACTCATAATGAAAATATTTTAACATTGATTGTAATTTGTAAATATACAAGTGCAACAATACAATGCGATATTGCATTCTAATAATTTTATAATATAAAAATGTAATCAATTTTATTTATAAAAAATAATACTACAATTTTGATTATCATTTGTTTTCGTAGAAACGTTTATTTCTTGTATAATCAATTCTTTAAGGTATGATTTGAAATAATATAATAATAATTAATCGAATTTATCGTCTCAGTCTTTTTGTAGTGTACAAAGATATAAGATCATATTTTTTATGCTTTGTTTGAAACATACATGCAACCACTGATTACAGAATAGATTATTCTATGATCGATAATAGAAAATATTATTATTAATTTATTAACGACTCTTAAAGAAATAATAGACACGTTCGCAATTTAAACTATTCGAGGACTGAGAAGGTATTTGCCTATTATATAATTACATATATTATATATACTATTTACTTTATAAACAATTTCTATTTTGTTCTATACATTTCCACAGAGTTGAAAACTACAGGTTGTATAATCAAACAACATTTTTGATAATCATTAAATATCATGAGTATATCTACAAGCTATATATATATTTAATGATACAATTATGTAAGTATCTATGTTTTAAAACGTAATGTTTCAATATTCACTTCGTACATTGGTAGATATATAGAAATACCAAAATCTTAATTTATTGAGTTGTCGATTTGTCACCAATAAACGCTAATATACATAGAATAAATCAAATATATATTATAAGTATATGTATATTTTAATTGGAGGTCTGATATTATATTATAATATACGTTTGTATGCAATAAATACTAGTAATAAATAATACTAATATTATAGTATAAATATTTTAGAGTATATAATCTATTTAAAGTTTTAAAGATTTGATTTAGTATACGCAACTCCTATCTGACCTTAATAATGTGAACTATTGTACTTTTATGCATCTGTTCGCGGCCCACTAGATTAAAACTGATTAATTTTTCGTGCTCACTATTTCCATATTTTTTTAATAAACGAACAGGATGTTCAGTAAAACCTACGTGAAACAATAATTTCATAAATACTACAGCCGTGGTTTCACAGGATATTATTATACATTTATATGGGTACTTAATAGGTATAAGTAATATTATTATTATATTAAAACAGAGACATTAATAATATTTATTATAATGTGTAAATAGATTATACCCAACCTGGTTCGTACCTAAATTAATCGATTGGAATTTGACGACAATAAAAATTGTTTTTTGATTTTGGTTCAGAAACACATTTTTTTCACACAATTTGTATCAATTTTACAGAGATTACAATAATCGGAAGGTCTGCAGCTGTAATATTATAATAGGCATGATAAAATGATGATATTAATAATAGACGTTTGTGTTATAATACACGCGCACCCGTTCATTTCAATAATCATTTAATTATTTTTTTGCGTTTTGTTAACGAAAATCGACAATTAAACTCGACCCACACGGTCGAGAGACGACCATCGCGAGCAATACACATTTAATACTCGTATATTATGGGGATTGAACTGACTATATGGTGAGATGTACCGGATGTTTTGAAATATAAAATACTTTACTCTCCGACAGTAAAGCGCCTTGTTCGTTTGCTCGGCGCGCAGACCATATATAATAATTGTTTTTTTTTCTAAGAAGACGAGACACTAAACCGCATATTATTATCGTATGCGTATACGAATACAACTTACTGTAGCGTGGCTCTTTAAACCGTATTGACTTTTACCGAGAACAATACGGTAAAAAAAAACCACAGGCACCCTTTCTTCAGTTTATATATATATATATAGTATTTGTATGATACAGTTGAAATCATTTATAATGACACCGGCGGTAGTTACAAATCGAGTTTAACGACTTAAAACCGACTACAAACATTTTATTTACGTTAAAATATCTTTTATTTATGTCGTATATCGATTGTTATGATGTAGGTGCTCGTAACCGATATCGTATATCGAAAAATACACGTCACTATACGGTATTCGGGTGTAGTGAGTAGTGACGTTTATTTTTCGATATATTTAAAAAAAAAACGATATCTATAATTACCACTGAAAACACTAGAAATTGCTGAATATCGCGATAAATTTTTTAATTAAAAGCCAATCGAAAGCTGTGTCGAAGGCTGTGGTAATAGCACGATACATAATAATTGTGATTGTTCGACTGATTGCGGTTGGATTAAAAAGGATTAGAACAAGTCACATAATATTCTGTTCTCACTGATAACTGCGGGAAATCGAAATAAGCCAATATTATAATACACGTAATTTGCTTGAAAAATATGACCAGAATTATGGAAAAAATATTACATGGATGGTCTTCAGATTTAAAATAAAGACAGAATATGGTTGTTTTAATATATTGTAATTAAATTAAGAATTTTTATGTGACTCCAACAACTCGATTTTGATCGTTTAACATATATAATCACCACTTCAATCGAGTATTTACCCTTACATGGAATCGTCCATTGAAATTCGATGAAATAAGCCCATGCTATTTGTGCGTTGTACGATAGCTAACTAATGATATTATGTATACTGTATTTATTATACTTATACAGTTATAACTATATTATATATATAAATATATTAATTAAATGTTTATATATAACTACTCCTAAAATGTAATAATAATAATAATAATAATAAGGAATTACGAAAATAATTGTGAATTAAAATACTTAAAATACGATATATAGGTAGATAGATGCGAATAATAAACAGATTTTGTTTTCAAACGTTGGTCATTATAATATTATCAGTTATGATGTGCTCTTTTTTCGGTACGTTTGAACGCCATTATAAAAAAAATATTATATTGTATAATATAAATAATATTATTTCTGTCTACATAGCTTTTAATGAAAAATATCCGTGTGAAATAAATACATGTCTACTTCGCTCGTATTTGATTTTTTTATATGTTGTAATATATAGGTTATTATATAGGTTATTGTGTTACTACGGGAATGCAATATTTTATATTTTTATCATATCATACTCAGTATTAGGATATTCATTCATAATTATTCGAAAATAATTTGCGTAATATTATTACTGATAATAATATAACTATGTAGATGTATATTGGTAAAATTAGCTGACTTTAATCAATCAAAAATATGAATGCAAACACGCTCGTTGCTTTGTTCGAATGGAATTCCTATAAGCACGTACGCTGAAAAAAGTTTCAACCCCTGTTTTTTTACTTTTTAAAAATCAGAATTTGAAATATATATATGCGCTCTTCTCTTTTTTTCCAATTATAATACAGACATAAGTAAAGCATAAAAAACGAAAATAAAAAAATTAAAACCATACCAACTATACCCGGTATATTATCTAATAATTAATAAATATAAAACATGTCGGGTGGTGTTTAAACACACAAAATACTCGGTCCCCGGCCCGTGTCCGTCTTTCTGGCCGGATAAAAGATGCGTGATATTGTGGTGGTGTTCAACCGCCAAATAGTTTGTGGGGAAAACTCGTGAGAATATTATAAGTTGTAACTGTCGTTTTGTATTTATTTCGATCGTCTGTTGAAAAAATGTTACGTCCGAATGCGGTTGCCACTCGCGTGTTCGTTAAACAAATCGAATTAATCGACGATAACGAATCGTGGCACTTTGCCCCCGCGCTGTGCGTCTAATCGACGTTCGGATCTCTCCGCATCCGTCCGGTGTATGTGATAAACGATAATAGTATAACGCGTTGTTGCGCGTAAACATTTTAATGAGTATAATTATTGCGAGGTGAATAGGTATAATTATACATTCACAACGGGTGCCTACCTGTACTGCATAATGTACGTTTTGTTATTTTTAGACGGTCAGCGATCATAATATTTTCGGACCGTTTCTCGGAACAGATAGATTCGCGACCGGCGCCGTTAACAAATTCGCGTACACGTACAGCGTACATGCACCTTGTCGACTTTTGTACCCGTGATGTGCACACGATAATGTAGCTCGCTGCTCGACGCCTATTATATAACGACATTGTGTTCGTACGTCCTTTGCGGTGCGAAATCGACGCGATTAACCTTCCGCGCCGGACGATTGCAGTATAGGGTTCGGTGTATAACACTTTATAATAAAATGTTTAGGATGGACATAGGCGCAATTTCAATAAAACGCTTAATCTCTTCGTTTTCCGGGCATAGCGTTGAACAGCTACTGATTGTTAAAGTATATAAAAAAAATATTTGAGTGTGCTACTTTTAAAATTGGGTGCGCTAATACCCCCTAAGCAACGCCCCTATTTGCGCCTATGAGGATGGTGTTGAAAAAACATAAAATCGTATTATTATATCACAATATATTATTTTTGTTTTGCTTAACACGCTGTGTAATACACACGACGCGCATTTCCCGTCGACTTTCTATGCGATTGAAATTTACGAGTATACAAAACATATGGGTTAAGGTAATCGAGACCGCGCGTAATCACGATAATATACGTATATGATATTATAATATTATTCTTAAGTATAGATAGGCGTATACGCGTGTGCATGTATTATTGTTCGCGCGTAACACGAGAAGTTGCTGGTTAAATCGACACCTACCACACCGCTCGGGGTGAACGTACAAAAACGTCACATTATAAACACTGATACATACTATGTTGCAGCTAATACATAGAGTTCTCGTAGCAAGAAATCATGTGTTGTACAGCATCGTAGTTGTTGGGTGTTTTTCATTTTTTTTTTTATTATTTATATTTTATGATTTTTAATGCGATATAGGTCATCAGGCGGCTACGTTATCTACCTATAGTTTTAATTTTGTATATTGTATTCTATAATTTAACTAATCAATCATTATATTATATTATATATATATGTGTGTGTATGAGTATGTGTTTGTGTGTGTTCAGTGATTAATAAATACGAAACAGTATATGTAATAGATCAGCTCGAACTCGCGGGGATAAGTTCATAAAACGATTAAAATATTAACAGTATACCTATAGACAAATAGTTTTTTTTTTAATTCTTTTCATTGAGGAGTCCATAGTATACAACAATATTATATAATATGATTATACGACTATCGATTTTTATTCTGATAATTCGAGCACCCTAATGATCATAGACGACTTCCGTTGGTGCAACTTGCCTCCAAAGTGTAGAATTGCAACGCAGTGTTGTAATATCCGGTTATGACGTGTCGATTAATAAAAAGCATCGGCCGTCGTACCGTTTTTTGCCCACCCGATTATCAGGTCATTGAATTCGCCTTCTACTGTACACTGGCATATAGATAATAGAATATATACCTACATAGTGCATAACATGAACACCTGAACATTTTGCATCTAAATTACACGAACTTTGTAAAATTGTATGATGATATGATATTATTAGGGTTACACACTTACACGGGTATAAAATATGTTTAAAACCTTAAAAAAATGAATGTATATAATAATAAATATTAAAGTATAAACTTAAAATAATCAAATCCCGCATTAAACAGATGTACAATACATTTTTAATGATAACTAATAATTAAAAATAACCAATAATTATTTATTACATGATTTTTGAAGCCTAAAATTTGAGAAAAATAATTTACAATTTAATCTGGTCTATTAAATAAAAACAGCTTATTTATACTGAAAAGTTGTTAAAAATGAAACAAATATGCAAAATATGACTGCTTCTTGGTTATAATATATAAATGGATTTATAATTTAACACGCAACTAAAAGAAAAAATATGCCAGTCATAACCATAGACATTTAATACAATATTCGTGCTGACACACTATTCATAATAATATAGGTATTAGATTTAACTGAGACTCGTCACAAAAGCTATTTACGCCATGCCGATATAATATACAATAAGTCAAAAATCGACGCAGCACATTGTATTGGGAATAAACGGTAAATTTATATTACTATACGAGTACATCATATTATCATAGTATTATGTTATGTAGTATACATTAAATTGTTTGAATTGTTGACTATGCTGAAATTTTAATAGAAATTTGTAGTGTTTTTGACGATCATTTTCGGACTATATACCTGTATGAGCTTGGAACTAATTCCATGTATTGAAGAAATGCAATATTATTATAGTACAACGAAAACGACACAACGTCAACATATGCATACATTTTAGATATAATATGCTTTAATCATATTTTATAGATATATTATATTTTAAGTTTCGATTTAAAAACATCTCTATAAGTCTGTGAAGTGATCGAAAAACTTAGCCATAATAATTCGATAATATTGTTTTGGTGAATCTAAATTAACAGTATTACAATATTTTTGTTTTTTATGAATTATTGATTTGTTAGTAAATTAATAAATTTACATTACATATTATTGTGCAATTTTGCATACAACGTTTATCTCATTATTTTTATTACATTTGACAACAAATCAGAACAACATTAAATAGTTATTATCGTATTAGTATTTATAATCGAGGTCAATACGTATAAACTGTCGGATTACAGAAAAATATCCAAAAGCTGAATACTTTTTTTTTATGCGATGGAGGTAAAAGGGTAATAGGGTACTAAAACTTCCTTAAAATTTGCATTTGGTTGTAACATTTCACAGATTTTTTGGACAGTGAAATCGCGACCTGGCGCTTTAAATATTATATTCCAACGAGCTTAAAACTTTTTGTAGACAGATAAAATATGTATAAATTAAAATTTTGTTTAAAATAAATGTCTTTATACCATTGATTTGATCTAATTTGATAGTTGTTTTTTTTTATTCATGCGGAAAACTCATCTCCATATCATTTCTTTTTACTATACCAATAAATATTTTATTAAAGGTAGACTAGGTAGAATTAAGAAAAAAAAGTTTTTGATATGCTAATCTCTTAGGCTTAAAAAATAAAATAAAAGTGTTACGTTTTTTCTTTCTTATATTATATAAAACTGTTGATGTATAAGATGGCATATTGTTTTAGACCGTTTATTGTTATAGTTTCATTTAACGACCGCAAGACAATATTGCCATAAGACTAAAGTCTAGTTTGAAATATATAATATCCATTTATTTTAACGCGTGAAACCGTCGTCGTTATTATAATTGTGTAATAACATTTATAAATATACATATAAAAAAAATTTTTAATTTGTCGTCGGTGGTGGTGTTACGAATCCTGCAATATCACAATAATAATAATAATAATAATAATAATAATATTCTATTTAATATTTTTATGAATTCAGTGCTATAAGAATAATTAGATTTTTTCTTTTTCACGCTCGAAACATTAAACAGGCTAGATGCAGCTGACTGGAATATACAGCATAAAAAACGTGTTATATAAACTATATACCTAACATTTTAAATATAATATCAGCCGTTGTATAGTAAACTATATAGCAGACTTGATTGTGTTGCATACATTTTTTTATAACATTAAATACACTTAAAAATAGAAACTAAATATGTTTTATGACACATTATTACATTTTCAAACAGACTTTATTTTTTTGCTTAACATCAAAAAAATTATTAAGTATCTATATTCATATTCAAAATATTCAAGATGATGTATTGAAAACAATATAAAAAAATATCGAATACTCTTTAAATGTAAAAAATGAACGATTAGACCATAATAGTATGCCGAAAACCTTGAGATATGTAATAATATGGAATATAAAGTTTTATATACTTGAGCCCTATTAACTTGAAGAGATTTCTTTCTTTATGTTACACGGCATTTAATACGACTTTGCAAGATTGATATGTAAATATATGAACTTACGAGCTCTGGTTATGAGTGATGTCGTTAAAATTTACTCGTAAAAAAAGGTTTGAAACATTTTTTTTGCACTTAACAATAACCAACACATGATGTGCGTAACCTACTCAAATAGTAGAATAATGATTATAGTAATTTAACATATATATATTATGATCACATTAATTATACAATACATAATATAATGTAAATTATAATTTTCATTATGTGCCGCTTTTGAAGTATTATTCAATAAATTATCATAAGGTTAGGTTATACACACAAGAAGTTTATACACGTCTTAAAGATTTTCTTAAAATTTCCATCTCAACGTAGGGAATGACTGAAAAGAATTTCATCGTGACTTCTAAGTTCGAATGTATAGTATCAATACATGTGATATTTTAAACGACACAGTGAATAGCCAACCGTGTTAAACATTGTTTAATCGCTCAAATTTCAACACGAGCACGACAGCTCACAGCGCCGACAGAAATCGTGATAAAAACTAGACGAGGCCTATTTAAATCGTACAATTAATAATGTATGCTAATAATATATACCTACAACATTCACCAACGGTTGATTTTAGGGTGTGAGCTTATAATGTACATAGAAAAAATGAAAAATGGTTATGTTATTAATAAGTAACGTCCGTTAGCTAAACGTCCACCGGCGTGCAGTCTTTCCGTATAATTATTTAAGCATATATACTAGATATATATTATACATTATATATACACATTTGGATCTATCGTAACCCGTTTAAATGTTTAATGGACGCCGGGTTCAAATGCGAGAATTTACGTTATATTATTTCTTTTGCGTGTATTAGACGTGGTCATTTAAGAAATACTTTCGCAATTGGACATTGTCGTTTATTCCGCGCGCGCGCACACACACACACATATATATATATATATTCGCGATCGCGCATCACTCCAATTAAAATCTCCGCGTTATTGCGATGACTTAAAAATACGGTCTGAGCGAGGTCTCCGCGCGGCGCATTATTTCTGATCGGTGTCCTTTGCTTTGTTTCATGACTCGAGAGAGCACGCCCTCAAGTCGTTATCCAAAACCGGTATTATAATGCTCATAATGGAAAGACATAATGCGGTGACCGATCAAAGAGAAATAAATTATTCTATTCCAAACCATTTTTTTTCTACTATAAAATTGTTGCAGTTTCCACCAAACGTCTACATATAATATATATATATATATATACATAACGACAGTATAATAATATGTAAAGTAAGAAAAAAAATTGAGATCACGCAAAGGGGATACGCGTTATACTATGTACTTATGTATAAAATCGGCGCAGTGTATAGTTGTGGTGTGTGTACTGGCGAAGAAATCTAACACAATGATACGGGGGCGCGTTGTAACATTATTACGGTGCATTCGAAATATTATTGTAAATTCGAATTTATGTTATATATATATAAGTAATAATATATATTTGTGATGCAGAGAGAACCACGAGTGTATATGACGTGCGCGCAGGTTTTGCATTCAAATACATTTCGAGAATAAACAAAAAAACATACCCTCGTGATATTGAATTATTAAAATACATAATGTATACATAGTGTTTCACCTGCAAGCATGTTTGAATCCATCCCCCCTTTAAACAATACATTTATTCAAATTCTGATTGATGGAATTTTTAAGTATAGGTACATATATATATGAACCTTATTTTCAGTTGTTTAGACTTTTTTACTATTTATTAGTATGCAAGTACACAACTTAGTAAAAAAGGTTGATTCTTATTTAAAAAAATAAGTTTATATAACCACAGGACGCTCTTTTAAATGATACAAAAATTTAAATAATTTAAAATGTGGTCTTCAAGAATACTTATAAATCCTAAATAATTTAAATAGATTCATTATTGAAGAAAAAAACGAGGGTGAGCATGTTTGGTGAATCGTTCTGTATGAATGCCGCCATATTTAATTATTTGGTACAGTTTTATATCTCCACTTTTTTTCGGAAATCACTTTTTTGTGTATTCCTACAGAAAAAAAAATCTCCGTCGATTGGTGCAACAATCAGACATATCCGATCGTTAGATACGGAGATATAATACAAATGGAGATGTCTGTTTTATTTTTTGTTGCAAGAACAAGACTTCTTCGGAGATGTATTTTGTCTCTGCTGAACATTTTCATAATATGGCGATGTCTGGTTGTTGCACCCACCTCTTCATTTGAATTCAAATGTATAGTTGGTTATCCGTCTCCTCTCAATATAATATATATTTAAGGGTTGTTACAATATATTTCTGTCTACGTAACGAATTATTTATAATTTAATATTATAACGTCCGTAGCATATACAACTGATAAAACTCTATTTTTCCATGTCAATAATGTTGTGGTGATGACACCTGAAACCAAAATCAAAGCATCGAACGCCACGATAGTCCCAACGGAGTCGGATAGCCTGACCCAACTCAATGTGGTGGCGTCTGCCGTTTGCGTGGACCTGCAGAATACGGATGATGCAATAACGGACGCCGCGATAACCACAAACATGCGGTCAAACCTAGACGAAGATCATTTTGGTCTCGTACTAAGAAATTCACCAAGTGCACGTTGAGCTACAGCAGCTGTTGTTGTTGGCTCTACAGTATAGTTTATGTACCTACATATATAAACTATATATATATATAGGTATAACCTATAGGCTACAGGCTACAAGGATAATTTAAAAAAAATTTTAGACGCTCTGCATTGATTAAACTTAATACACATTTAAAATTATTGTTTTACTTTGTATGATTGTTTAATTTTGTATATAAAAATTAATTTGTGTAAATTAACACTATTTTATATATTTTTGTAAAGTAATTCCATTGGTCTCTATTTTATGCATTATTATAGTAAATACAAAAATGCTATTGTAAAATGGCGTGAAAATTGTGACTTTGTATTTTTAACCGAGAAACAATACTTGTGATCAATTTACGAATAAACCGATATTAATTTATTGCACTTTAAATTTTAATTAACACACAAACTTATTGAGAGATTTAAAATTGTATTTCTTCAAATAGATATTGAAATATTGAATACATAATTAAAGTAACTTTTAAAGCCGGCTTATAACATCATAATCCTAAGCCCTATTTAATAGTATTTATATGATGTCATATTTGCCTATGATTGCATATATAACTTTTAGTCATAACAACTGACATTTCTGTACCTGCTGTTGTTAAAGTTCGACTGTTGTGTACGATATGATGATGTGTATATATAAATGCGTGGGGTGTACAATGTATAATAAATTAATCTAGTCAGATTTATAGGCAGAAATCGGATACAGTTATTAGTTTCAATAGGGAGGAAGAGAGTAGATAATATAACTGCTCACGCGAGCAGTTTGTGAGAATTGAGAAACTTATTTTTTACTTGTAGATATTTATCACTTGATCTGAGAAATTTGCTAATTGTATTTCTATTTGCGTATAATATTCAATAAAGAAAATATCAAACTATTATGTTTAAGTCATTTTTTAAAGGGTGGTCGATTGGGCTTGGATGACGTTTGGGGGAAACTAACCCTGTCAAACATCTTAAAGTTCCACCTGCGGTTATTCTATATTAACACACAATATCGTATATACTATGTACTTAGTAAAAATATAGTTAATTGAAAACGTCGAGATAATTAAAAACATATCCATTTGTGTTAATCGAAAAAATCGAAATCTGACGAATATATACCGGTTTTGTGTTTTATCAAATGTTTAAACGAAGGATATTTGACGGGCCAATAAAATAAAAAATAAAAAAATAGCTATACGGAGATAAAACACAAAAGTTTTCGGTCATATGGTTCATAGGTAGGTCGGCATTTTCGGTACGGGTATAATAACATTTACACAATTTAATAATAATAATAAAGTATATGATGCTCACTTCACAACCGTCAAACGTAGGTCGTTCATATGCAGGTATAGTATAAACTTTCTAAGTATATAATATATATACATAGACAGCTACGCGGACAAATTATATTATATAATGTGTACCTTCGCGGAAATCGGCGACGACGAACTATAAAACCGCTGGAAAATCGTCGGGCTCGCCGAGTGGTTCGCCGTTTATTCAGCATTAACGCCCGGACATAAAATTTTGCGAATAACCCATATCTGACACGGGAATGCCACTTAGGGAGGTGCGTGGTGTGGCTAGGGGTTTAGGGGGGGTGAGAGATAAACTAGTATGCGCAAACTGTTCTGAAAAAAAAAAATGTTCCGTCGCCGATAACGCCGGACGATTAATTCCATTAGCTCATATATTATATTATTATACACAATTTATCCAATTAAAGACCACGATAAAAGTATATATATAGTATTATATATCCAGCGTACCACAATAATACACTCCGTGTGTATATAGTATTATGGGCATCGGCGTATAGGTTTATTGTTGTTGTAACGCGCGGCGCTGCGACTCCTATTGGAACGTTTCCAGCTCGTTTGAAAAATATTTATACAAGTACATAATATTGTAATAGCGCAATACTTTATATACCTGCGATGTAATATAATATATTATATGTACACGACGAAATGTAAATAAACAAAAACAAACGCTTATAATCCGATCGCGACTCTCCGGGCAGGATTAGCATTTTTTTTTCTTTTATATGTATTATATGCGCGTACGTCTGTACAGAGACGACGACGGTTTTATTTAATTATCGCAGTAATCGCGTGCGCGTATTATTGTATATTATTATTATTATTATAATCATTTATTATCGTACTTGTTGCGGTGCATTGCAGGCCAATCGATGACTAAAAGGTTCCAAACGATATCGTTGGATGTACATAATAGTATATAATACAATATATAATGCACGCCAAGAGAAACAAACGGGCTATATCCTGTATTCCTGTATAATATAGCATTTGCCGTATTCTCCTAGACAATTTATTTTCGAGTGTTTATTGCGGTACATACCTACATCTACCACGGCATTACAAAGGATAATCACATTTTTTCACGATTTTATTTTTCTATCATATAGTGAGATATATATATATGTACGTTTTTTAATTAAATACCAAAATAGTTTTTTTTTTTTTTTTAATATTGATTTACATTAATAGTTTTTGTCTTTATCAATAAACGTCTGCAGACTAACTAACTATGTACAATTTGATATGCTCTTTGCGGGTTACCCTCAATCTTGCCGTTTCACTCAATCATTCGACTAAACTTTGAATGCTTTTCTACGAAAAACGCTCGTCGATGTTTATACATTTTGAACGCTTAAAGAAGTCGTTAAACTCTGAGCCTGATTACGAAGCGACTCAATCACCCTTGTGGACGCGGTGTAGGGCTCCGTTGGGAGGGGGAAGGGTTGAAGTATCTGCAGGACGTCTTTGGCCACCGTGGCGACTTAAAAACAATATACGACACCAACGGGGGTAGTTGGGAAATAGGATCGATGAAGTCTCTAGGGGGTTCGCGAAAACAGACGTGTTCGTATCATGCCAAATGGGATTTGTTAGACGTTTAATCCACTTGAGAGCTCCCTTGATCATTCTCATTTTTGGCGCGCTCGTATAATAGTTAATAAATAATATTGTTTAGAGCAAACGCGCAAGTATGGGTTAACTGTGTGTGCGTGTTTATTATAGTCATTACACGTTGCGCCGACAACTACAACAGACAACTATACATTAAGTAGGTATATCGTGGACGTGGACCAGCTGCGAAATACCTCTATATATAGGAAGGGCTTTACATACGAATCATTTTTTTTCAGGTTTCTGACACTGGACGTAATATATAGTCGTGTTATTTTTAGTGTTTAATCCGTTCACGGTACAAAATGTAAGCACAGATATCACTGCAAACTACCGTCAGAGTAAAACAAATTTTTGAATTTTATAAAATTCTAACCCATATGTTTGGAGAGTAGAAATCAACTGATTTAATTTTGACCTAAGTTGTATGTGATTAGAAATAATATTATATAATACTACAGAGTGGGTTCAAGCAATAATAACTAGACATAACCTCATAACACGTAATGATGGTAATTTGTTGATTTTAAATCGTCCAAATTTCGTTGACAATAAAATCGTCGTAAGACATCCAACCACAGCCGTGGTAGGTATACTTGTAATATATATATATATTAAAAGTAGGAATGCAGCCGACGTTCGTCAGATAATTGATCACGATTTGACCTATATTCGGTCATCCTGCAGGGAGAGATGTTCGCTCGCCGCGTGAGAAAGCATTCGAATACGTATAAACGAACGAAAAACATAATCCGATTTTATACACGTATACGATTGTCAGTGTTCGAGTGTCGGAACACATTCATACATAGACACTAGCTTTAATTATACGGTTTTTTTTTATATTTTTTTTTACGTTTACGCAGGTAGGTGAGAAGTCGTATAATCACCGCAGCAGCAGTACCCGCCGAGGCGTAATCGTGGAAAACGTGCTGCAGAAATGGTTCGTTCACACGCCGAATGTGAATAATATGTAAATATATATATGTACAGTCCATGGGTATTATAATATACGCCAAAGAATTTTTTGTCCCGCTGTTTGTTTTTAACGTGCGACGTAATATTTATGTTTCCGTCCGCGTGTGAGGTTCAATTATATAAATAATATTACTCGCCACCGCCGTCCAATTGAAAACTAAACGTCAAACAATACGTTTTCATTCCCGTGAATACATTTTTATTACTATAATTATATTACATAGGACTACGAAAAAGTTAAGTCTCAAACACGGAATTGTGTCCCTTCGTTTTTTTCAGTTTACGTGAGTTGTTTACGGTAATATTTTGTGTTACACGAAAAAAGTACACAAGTTGTGTACCGATAAATAAATTATAATCTAAACATTTGTCCATTGCAATTAAACATATTTTATACAAGAAAAATGTTGTTTCGTCATTCTTTTTTGAACCCAACTGTATGTAATAACTGTGATATACAGTATCTATTATAAAAAAAAAAAGAAATTCTTTGATATTGCAGTAGAAATTATAACAATATACTTATCGTGTCTGTGGACTTTATTTTTGTGCATCTACGGTTGTAATAATTAATCACGGATTGAGATTACCACATTGCAGACCAAATTGGTAGTTTATGAAAGTATACAAAACAAATAGCTACCCTTAAAATAACAGGAATCTTCCTATAAAAATAAAAAGTAATAAAAATCACAATTTATCGTCATTAGAATTATAGGTGTTAGAACATAGTAGGTAATCGACATAAGCGAAGAAATTTAATATATAATTATACGTGTATTTATATCTTAAAAATCATGATAATAATAATATTATCACCCCACAAGGATCAAAATATAAGAATTAGAAAAATGGACTACGGCTATAATACGTGACACATATTCTAACAACTCGCGATGTACCTATATGGTGATCAAATCACTAATACTATAGTATGTTGACTATTGAGTCATTAGTACGCGATGGTATAGTGTAGTTACTATAAGTGGGTTATTCCAATATAATAATACACGGGAACATATATATACTATGTTGTCCATGTTACTACAAAAGATATTTTTTTTTTATATTGACCAAAGTGCTCAAGTGTGAGTTACCTCTTTACCATTAAAGCCCACAGATATTAGGAACTGGTTCATTAACTTCTTGAATAACTATATTTTCGAAGACTTTTTTGAAAACTTGATCTTAAAATATGTTTGAATATTGGGTATTTTAGTTACCTATCTAAAAATTAAAATGTCTTTTAAAGTGATTCTTTTATGAGTCAGAAGTATTCTGGAGTGCCATAAACCACATACCTCGTTTGAATTCAAATGAATCAAACACATTAAATTGTTATATTTCTATAACAGATTACAATAAAATCTATGTGTTTTGTGATAGTCCAAAAATGGTCCAAAAGTGAACCAAAACAGAATGCAATTTTTAATTAATAATTTAAAAGTAACAACGAACCTTTTCCGTATCACGATACTCCAGTAAAACAATATTCGGGAAGTTTTTTTTTAAGGGACATGGGGAGTAATTACTAATTTACTCTGAAATTGCTTTGTCTGTCGTCTGATCTCATGTACGCTTATTATACGGTTAGGCGCCAGTTACCGTCTCTGTATCACAGTAATGCACATTGCACGTGTACAAAATTACACTTCACGGACTGTGATAGCCGCTGCAATCGTCGCCGGGACCTAAACACCACTAAGGATCCAAAAATATAAATGTATCGATCACTCGCGCCCAAACAGTCGTAATAGGCGGTCGTCTTGTCTGGCGCGCGCGTTATAATAATAATGTATAGATCTACGTAATAACGACAGTTTGGGACTCGGCGCAGTGTCTATATATATATGTGTGTGTGTAATGTGCATTTTAGTCATATGTACGCATCAAGACGTACATGGTCTTAGTGGAGATTTTCATTAGGAGCCTGCAGTCTATATAACCGTCGTGTAACGCCTTCGCCTATATAACATATTAAGACGGCACTAACGACCCGTCGTTATTCACTACCGGCGGTCGGTCTAAGATCCGGAGACGGCGTGTGTTGTAAAAGTATAATAATATTATAATAATATGTTTGAAAGCTATATTTTTATATACCAGAAAAGCCCGCGATGGAACATACCCGGCGCAGCATTTAAAAGTAACAGTGTTTGAAATATTTGCCACAGATATATAGAATAACGTCTACGTAGTTTCTGTCGACGGGCGATGGCTGCGCTAACGATCCGAGACATAAGCACAGTATATGTAAATGTGATATTAATAAATAATAAAAATTTAGCCATTATTCGGACTCCATAATTCATATATTATATTTTATTGCTATACTGGGATAGATAGGTAAGCGTGCCCGACAAAACAAGTTCCGAACGAGTTTTCTAAACAAAATGTCGTTTATAAATAGTATACTATAAGCTTCAAGCAAACTCGAGGATCAAGCAAAATTTTCAATGCACGGGCCAATCTAAAGTTTGAATGCTTTAAAAAACTATAAAAGTTTGATATCCTACAAAATGTTTTACTTTTTGTACTTTTTTAGAAAAGTATTATTATTTATGACGTACAATACTATATGAAATTATAACTATAAATGTTATGGTTAGTAAATCAAGAGTTTGATAGACTGATTTATCGAAAAATATGTAAGTATGAAAAAATCTAAGTCACTATAAAATATTTGTATTGTGCGTAGTTTATCTTTTTACCAAACAAAGTTTATGAGTACTTTTCGATGTAATGAGTGATTGTTATTGGAAAAATATTAGCTGTTAAAAAATGTAATGTTTTGTGTACAAGTAATTTAATAAACTAACTTTGTCTATATAGGTTCTTGTAGTTTTGATTTTTAATATTAATACCATTTACCGATAAATTAATGTATTATCGTTATAACTACAATATCTACAATCAATATACTTTAATAATAATTGAAAAGTTATGTTTCATCAAACGATAACACTATTGAACAATTGTATACGGCGTGTATACAGAAAAATAAGCAAATATATGGAACAAGTGAATACAATACGACCGAAAAAAGTGGACTAGAAGTTGAAGAAAATAAATTAGGGAACTAAGTTGCATCTGAACTCAGAATTATTAAATAACATAATATATTGTATAGCACATTTCATTTGATACACTCATACAAACGCGTGCAACACATTTATATGTATATAGTATAATATACGTTTTTTACTTTTGTTGTATTTACCATTTTCGAATGACGTAGGTTGATGGACTTTTTTTCGTACGTAATGTATTTATTCTTATCCGATAAAGTTATCGGATTGTTTACTTAGAGATGTTATGTGAAAAGTAGGTATATACTTTGTTGACGTGCATTTCCGTGCCAGCCCGATCGAGTGTGAATTTTAGTACCGTACTCGTATTATGAACTGTATTTTGTGCGATTTCATGCAATCAAAGTAAAATGTTCTGTACGACACCCAAAATATTTCGAAATTCGTTTTTCCGATGTCTTTATATTGTTTATAGTTTACAATAACGTGTGTATCTATTATGTAGAATTTTAAAATGCACATTGACTCATGACTGCAGTCTTACATCCATTAGGTATTACATATTTACGCAATAATTCCGTTTTTTGTTTATCTAAGTATCTACTTATACATTAAACAAGTAATATGATACAATGCAATATTTATGACATTGTTGTAAGTTCTGAATGGCGAGTTGCATAAAAAACAGTGATATTAGTTGGTAGGAATACCCGAAATACATTTAATGCGTATGATTAGAACAATTAATGTGTTTATCCTTTCCCGATTTACACGATTACACAATATTATAATAGATAAATAGAATATACTTACACCCTATCGCTATAAATCGATAACATTTTCTCACGCGGTGCTATTACATAACGTGAGTTAAAGATCCTATGAAAATATAATATATTTTTTTAAATGTTTTAAATTATTTATAATTTTTTTTTAAAACAATTTGTATCAAATGTAATATAAAGGTATATTATAAAGAATGTTGTGCAGTAGCTTAAAAATTTAATTTAATTAAATTCTAACGAAAACAATAAATAAAATTAAAAATATCGCTAATACAATTTAACAAATTTTCATTGAAAATATTACGTTATAATAATTGTATGATTTTTTTAAATATCAATTAAAACGTTTAAAACGTTTATGTATAAAATGTTTTAAGCAATAGAAAATGTTCAAAACAATTTTTTTTAAATTTATTCTAACCCTGAGTCTATATTTTATGATTAAATTAATATTTTATATCTACGCGGTTGTTAATGTTTATTTTTCACGGATAAAAATATCACTTTAATTTATTTTTGTAATTTGTGTATCGATTCTGCAAATAAAAATATTTGATGTCGAGGAATTCATAGAAGGTAGGATATACATAGGTACTTCAAATGCTGTAAGATGAATGAAAAATATAAATTTTGAATTTTTTTTTCACATTGTTCACAAAGCATTTAATCGATAATAAACCACATGATTTTCTATTTTCGATATTTAATATTATTATAATTTTCATTACGGGCTAATGAAACACAAACGTACTATTGTATTATAGGTATACCATAATCTAGTGTTTGGTGGATGAGGAGTTTATTTTAACCCTCGATATTCATATTAAAAGCTCGAATGATATCGCAATAATATTTTAATAATTTTACTATAAATCTAGTCGGTTTAGAGTCAATTACATAATAACTTCGGGTTGATTAATTATTTTGTGAATTTACAATATTATGTTTTATCAGAATAATAATGGCGATTGTGCGTTTAACTTGTCGACCTAATAACCATCCTCAGAATAATGGTGAAAATCGGAGATTATCGAATTAAACGCGTGCTACATTGTCAAGGAAATTACAATGGTACATCATTTGTAACGGTGCATTTTATATGAATGAAAACGTATTGTTGTAATGCGACGCGTTTGCCCTTATTATCGCATAAGAATGAATCAAAAATTATTTAAAACGACGTATACAGACATTAATGCGCGTACCTACATATAATTATACAAATATTAGAATATTATGGCATTTTGAACGTTGAGCGATATCAGATATTATTATAATAATTTACTACGTATTTTTTTGTGATTGCATTTCATGCTGCTGGAGTGATGTTTGCGAAACATGAAGTAGTGATTTTACATAACTCCGTATGTTGGACAGACGCAAAAGAATATAAGAAGAAAAAAATACATAATGTTTTGTGGTTTAGCGAGAGGAGTGCAGCAATGTAAAAATACAATAATAGAAAATTCGCGTGCTTTTAAGGCTTTTGTCCACACTGCAGTCGGAAATATATTATATTATAATTTGATTTATAAAAGCCACTGCGTATACACTGTAAGACGCGGAGTTGTACGCACACAAAAATGTATACTCACGTGTCTACGCTATTATTGTATTTACACGGTCCCGTACAAGAGAGATCCAAACGCGACAAACTAACATTGAATAAAAACATGTAATAATTTTTCATCGCATTTCATAGTACTGCACAAAAAAAATCAATCACGTGTACAAGCGCGTGAGGGTAAATATTATTTTCGCTGTTTGACTCGATCGTGTTTTGTAAAAATAGTAAAATATATGCGTATACACCGGCACGTTATATATATTATACGTATACCCACGACGAACTAGCTGTACTTACACCAAGTAGGTAACTAAATCGATAATACTACAAATGCGGGATTTGCGTTAGACGTAATAATACTATTGTACCACAAAAGTTGCGAGAATGGCGCATAAACTAACGTAATCGAAATCCCCACAAGTTTCGTCAAACAATATTTGGAAGACCTCGTTGGCCATTGAGCATTGTGCTGCGGTAGAAGTTGAGATTCTGTGTTTGGGTGGAAAAATATTTGGGTAAAATTAATTTAAGAGGCATGCACAGTGGTGGGTTTAAAATTGAAAGGATATCTACTCGGCAAAAACTTAATATTAACCACTAAAGGAAAGACTTATCCGCGAGTTTTACATTTTACTAATAATCTTTTTGCAGTAATTTAGTCTGTTTATAGAATAAAAAATAAACATTTTTAGTCAATCGATAAACCATATTTAAAATTTCACAAATTAATTATCGTTAACATCAAATTCTAATAAGATTGAGCATGATATTATGTGCAACGTTGCTATGTATCGTTTATTTTATAAGTTATTTTTTTTTTTTTGAAATGGCAAATAATAAGCTAATAAGGAAAAAAACACAATTTATTAGTCAAATCTTGTCAGCTTATGAAGAATCTATCAATATATACATATAATATATAATAATACATACATGTTACTTCATTGGTTGTAACTGGTTATATTATAATTATATAGTTACAACAGAATACAACTTGGAAGTTGATCACTGATTACAAGCTTAGTACAATTTCAATATATAATAGTTTATAATCTATAGTTACATTTAAAATATTACAAGTTGCTAACTTAATTATTTTTGTTAATTTCTTCAGGAAAATAATGACATAAAATAATATTTGTTTGCACGTGGAGTTAATAAGAAAAATATACGATGTAAGTAATTAATTAAATTCAAAAGTAAGGTATTAACATTTAAATGCATTAAATTATTAGTTACAGGACATTACACAATGTAATAACTAATATTTATATTACATTATACAATGTGTATGATCAATGGCAAGATCGTATAACATAAATAAAGTATAATATAAGCATTAAAACATAAAAAGATAAACTATATAATATTTTACTATTTTGAAACAAAATATGGATTTTAACTTATACATCAATATTAAAAATAATATTGATGATTAGATTTGGCAATGTTGGAACAAAAAAAAAAAAAACATGGTGCTCAATCATAAGACTAAATATTTTATTCTGATAAGTACCGTGATGCTATTTTATGGACAGGTATAATTTGATGTTTTTTTATTTCATTTTTCATAGTTAGATCGGGAAAATGCCTTAACGATTTTACTTCAAAGTTTTTTCGAGATATTTTTTATTATTGATTTTCAATATTTATAGACTCTACCGTCTCATTGACCGACGGATGAAATAACTTTATATTCATTATAAGGGAAAAGTGATTATAAGTTTACCAACAATGCTAATAATTATGACACTACGATCTGCCCGTACGACTGAAAATATGCGAATTTATGGGTTTGAGTTTTGAACGACACTTACCGCTCTCCCAGTTGGATTCAATGGTGACCAACGATTGGACGTAGTCATCGGCTGCCGTTACCGTCTCGTCAGCTACCTCGTCACCGCTGCCATCATCATTTCCGATATCCGGTTCCGGATCCCCGGCCTCGGGTTGCAACGGCGTCAACACGTAATCGTCATCGTCGGCACCATCGACGATGGTTTCGACGTCCATTGCGGTGGCTTTGTCTGGTAATAGCTGAAACATCAGACGGAATAATTATCATCTTGTATTTTAATAATATGTTAAGCGTTTCATTTTCGTTAAGAAAAACCAACCTCATGTTGTAGCCTTGAGTGTTGGAGTGCGTTTACCCGCTATTAAAATTAAAGTTGATAATTCAAATAGTCTATGTTTGCACGTTGGATTTCTTATGATATTACAGTATAATTTTTATTCGAGTTCTGAGTATATGGACAATATTACAATTTAAAAATGAATACCTAGCAAGAGTACCTCATCATTTCAAAATCATTAAAACATCGCGAGAAAATCAACGTACAAACACAGATAATATCCTAAATTTTAAGTTTTGTAATAGGTCAGTCCATTATGGTATTATAAAGCTAATATCAGCACAAGGTTGGTTCTGCTGAATGTAATAAATGTTTAGTATTGCGTGTGAATTAGAGCAAAAAAACAAATACGTATAGTGTGTTTATTACATTCTCTTAATCTGGAAGTTTGGAGGAAACTAGTCGAAGGGATAGTATATATTCAGGATTAACAAATAGGCCTTTTCTTAAATCCCTTAAAAATATATAATTGTGAAACTCACATCTTATATACTACATATATAATAATATACATTATATATATATAGGTAGCTGGTAGGTATATATAAATACATAATACATCTAGGCACAGTGTTGTTGGCGTTATTCGAGCGTTGGCGTCTTAGTGTGCAGAGTTTACACGCTTGAATATCGGTGTCACTTTATTCGGTGGGATGACTATGATTCATTCATATTTTAGGGCACAGACGTGATGGTGGCATTAGGCGTAATGTATATATATACATATGTTTTAACTTGCGTGTATTATTGTATGTTTTGATACTTTTAAGAGCATATTTTAAAATGTTTTAACGAATTAAGTACCAAGTTCTGGTTACCACTTAAGTACCCGGGGAATTTTATTATTTATACAACACAACCACGAGAAAAAATTGTCTATCTATGTACTTTGTTGAACGTATAATGGTGCATTCTAGCCTTTAGGTACCTATGACTCACGCATCTTTGTAATAATATAATGCAGTGCTCGAAATAGAACGCTTATAAAATCAAAATGGCAATTGTATCTTTTTGTTTTCAAAATTTTAAAACAATTTACTCATGACTCGAAACCTTTTTTGTCTATATAGACCAATTATTCACGCCACCTCATTTTAACGACAACAAAGGATTTATGTACGGCACGTCTACGCTGTCTTTATATCAATTTTTTTTTCATTTACGAGAATAAATATATAACATACTATTATAATATGTTTATAATTTATTATACTAACAAATAGTCAAATAGGTAAACATTTTTGTTTTAACAAAAGTATATTTTAGATTTCATACATCGTAACTCTGAATTTACTAGAATAAAGTTAAATATTAAATTAAAATTTCAGTGTATAATATTACAACAACTTTTTAATTTAGTAAATTCAATTGCTCAGTATACCTATACGATTGACGGTTCAATGTTCACAATAATTTCCACATAGCTTCATATATTATATGTTGTTTTTTATATTATGCGTTTGCTACTGAAATTTCATCAGCCGAATTCCAATACCTTTGACTAACCATGAGCGAACATATTTTTCAGGATTGAATTCGGTGACAGTGAGTCAATACAATAAATAATTAAAATCGCGGGCTTTGAAATACGTACATTTTTAGCAATGTTTATAACAACGGTATTGATTGTTTATTTGAAACCGTGAGCGTTTCTGTCAATGTATTGACTATATACAAAAACAAATTCTACTTTTTATTTTTTATCGTTTTAATAAAGAACGTAATAACTATAACGGTGTATATTAAATATTTTTCTATTTTGTCAATATGAACGGACGTAAAGGCTATAATATTGTGAACCACGGAACGCCATTTCGGTAAATTTCGAGCCGGTGCAGAGATCAGTAGATATATTATATACAAGTGGCGGTGGTCAAACTTTACAGTGTATGTACAATGTACGGCTGGTGATAATAATAATAAAAAAAATTACGCTCCACCGCCTCGGTTTGTAAACCGGATGTGTGTCAATCGTCATGAATCGCGTAAATATATTATAATACCGCAGCGCTCGGGAATATGACACGCGCCTTCGCCGGACGCTGCGGGCGATAAGTCATATTACTGCAGAGTGTAATAACATAACGTCATACCAAAATATACCTATAATAGGTACATATACAGACATACAGTTGTATCGCAGTACCATATAATCATACATAATATATATGTATATATGGTACATGTAACTATATAATACACGAATAATGATAATATTATATAAATACAAATCGCCCGTCGTCTGCGTGACCGTTATTTTTTTATTTCGTCAAGTCATCGACGGGCGTACTACCTTACATTATTTTAGTATTATTATTATTATTATTATTTTTGCGTATGCACAACTTTATAATATACGACTACGCACGCGACGCCCGCGATAATTAATAAATCCAAACGCCGTCGCGTACGGGCCGCGCAGTCGAGTGAACAATATAACACCGGCGCTCGAGCCCAGGCTTCCAGGAAACGGCGCTTTGCAGGCGTTCAAAGAGTTGCGCACTGTTATTATTTTATTTTAATTTCTTTTTTCCCTTCGAGAGTTTGAGACTTCATCACCGTCACCGTCATATTATTATGCGCTCGGCGGCTCTGCGACACGTAGCTGACGTACATGCGTTATAATAAAGACGCACACGTTTCTCGGAACGGGACGATACGGAGTCGACAAGACGACGATACGCAGCAGCCAACAGCCACGCCGATTCGTGTGAAATATTATGCCGTGGACCGTGGTCCAAATATTTTAATTTCAATAACCACCCGCGCGCACCGATTTTCGTGATATCATCAAATAGGAACGTCGTTGGCTTTTCGAAAAAATGTCGTTTATATAATCAATAGAATCGTGTTTTATAAGACACCATCGCGCAGTATTAGTATATGTGAGAAATAAAAATGTCATCATATATCTAAATTCGTTTGTCAATCAAATATCGTACGGGCCTATCCAAACTGTGAATAATACGCATTATACCAAGGCCGATATATCATGCGTATTTTCAACAAAAATTAATTGTTCAGAAAGTCGTAGTAAACGAGTTTTAGAGTCGATACAAATAATTGTTCGGAGGCATACTGACTTCTAAAATTTCTAGCAACGAAATAGTATTTCGTCCCTAGTGCATAGTAGCTGAGAAAACGGAGATTGGCCAACGACAACATAATATTATTATAATAATAATGCGCAGTATATTTTCTTTCCCATTTTATTTCGTTACAATTTTTTTTATTTTTATCTCGCCGTGTTGGTTTCGTTTTTAACGAACACGCCCGCGCAGGTATCGTTTTTGCGGTTTTCATCTCCGGTATTCCTATGTACCTACTGCACTGCGCCGAAACCGTATAAATCCACTGCGGCGGGTCATTCGATCGGTTATCATGATATTATTATTAAAAATTATGATTAACGTACGTCCTGCCTGCTGCGGCAGTATGGTAAAGCGCAAGGGGTTAACCTCGCGGACGCAACGAGATATTTTAGACCTAAAATCATTTTCAAATTATTAATACCGCGACGGCGAATTTGACGGATTCAAATGCGGTCGCGTAATAACAACAATCGGAAAAAATCTATTATGATATTATATTTATAAAAAAAAAATTTGCATTACTAGTTGCGGAAGTCAATTATATATCACAGCCATCACTACTGCCATGTTTCGAAATCAAAATACACGTAAATTATTACACCTATTATACATTATAATATTCGCGTTCGTTTTATGTGCACTTACACAGTCACTAAACCGAACAGCGCTATATCATAAACGTAAAACGTTTATTATTATTATACACGATAGGTATAATGTTATACGATATTGCATATTTTATTATTATTATTTATCATAATGTACATATAGTCCTAGTTTCTATTATAATACCGGGAGGATTACTTTAGGGCTGGTAGTGGTTTTTTTATCGCTAAATGTGTAAAAAAATATCATACATCGATGTTTTAAAGAGTTTATGTTTTTCCGTACCTCTGATATAAAAGTATACAAAGGAAAAAGACTCATGTAAAAATTGTAAAAATATTAATATCTACCGTGTTTATATAAAACATTCAACTATATTAAATTGTGTTAGGTAGGTATACATGAATCGACGAATCGTATTAAAAACAGAAATTCTTACTAAACAAAAACAATTATAACAACTGCTCAACTACTTCAATAAATTGCTTAAAAAATACCTTAGTACTTAAAAAAAAAAAATCAAAGTAAAATCAAGTTTTATAAAAAAGATTCGAAAATAAAAATATAAATCGGAATAATAAATAAATAAGTTTGAATAGATTATTATGAATATATTACTATATTACTACATTAAAAGTGTTAACCGCATTATAAATTAAAACGTTGAAAGTTAAAAAAAAAACAAATTTGGAATGAGCGAATAAATAATTGTAAGTAGATTATTAATTAAAACTAATAACTATTAAGTACCTTTTAACCATATATAATATATGTGTATAGGTATATACATACTGACAATTTATGTGGTTTTTATCTTCTAATGAAATGAAAATAATCAATTTTCCTGGCATTACAACTTGTATTATTAATGGAATTTATGTCGTTATTTTTAATTGCACTGTGCCTATACTGCCTAACAAGTGTTTATGGTAACTGTCCTTGAACGTAAATCAATATTCTTACGTTATAGATTTAACGCGTGAAAGTCGATTAGGAATCTATTAAAACACTTTCAATTGATAATTAGCGTATGTTTAAGCAGTTATAAGTTATAAGTACCTACCTACTTACGAATCGAGTTTATTTATTTAACGAGCAAAAAAAAAAAAAATAAAAACGCAAAACCCATTCATTAACCGCACGGTTAATGGTTGTTGTTCTGTTAAGGATTTTCTTAAAACAATTTCTCTTCCATGAAATTTTGTTTCAAAACCAACTTCAAATGCTATTCCGAACAATAATACTCTCGTATATAACGCTACGTTATAATTAAGTATAGGTATATATTATACATGTATTATACTACTATGTGTGCATGTCGTATAAGGTTATACGATATATGACGTATAAGTTACCGCAAAGAAACAATTTAAAAAAGTATTAAGCTTAAAAAATAATACTAACGAGGGCGAGCGCGAAATTAGCCGAGGTCGTTTGTTGTTTTGATACCCATTACTGTTTAGTGTGGTTTTAATTTATATTACATTTTAATTATCCGAGCGAGGCGAGACATTCACAAAAACACGCTATACACACACGCGTCCTACGGCCGACTTCCCTTTTATTCGCGTGTATTTTGACACGTATAGCTGGAGCTATATATAATGTACGAGCGAGATAACAACTGTCGAAATATTATAATTGACGTAGGAACCTAACTAATTCTGTACGCAATTTAAATGTCCTACAGACACGGGTCGAGTTCGGTGTAATCATCCAGCTGTATAGACGACGCGCATATTAATTTATTATTGTACATATAAAAAAAAAAATGTATATATATATCTAACGACATTCTTATGACTGTGATTACCCGTTGATAATGTCGTTTTAATACGGAATATCGAAGTGGCATATGGTCGAATTGGTCGAGTCCAGAACATAATATTATATGTATGTTCTTTCCATCGCCAGTTTTGAAGCAATCAAAACAATTTCTATCACTTACATCACGAGTACGGGATTCACATAATAGATAGATACTATGCGAGTCAGTACACGTCTTATAATAACATCGCGACTTTATCATAATATAATTTATTGTGTCGGTATGGGCAGTCCAGGATTATTATGCAATAGCTGTATTATCGGGTCAAGTATGGAGTGTCTTTTACCAAAGAATGGCATTTTATTTTATAATAATAATTATTGTTAATAGTCCAAAGTTCAATAAATTAAAGAAAAAAACTTATGTTATAATATTTTTGTTTATCGTTTTAAGCTGAGGCGTATAATACAAAGACAATAGCCATCATAGTCCATTTTATATCAATAACATTTGAAATAATTTATTTAAATAATGCTGTGTACCATTGTTATTTCTAACATTAGATGTTTATCTTTGTGTAAACACGCATTATTTTTAATGTACCTATTATTATTTATAAAATATAAGGTTTAACAACTAACATTGAAAAAACTAAAAATTGAATACTTTTTGGATATATATATATAGATGTATAGGATTACATAGAAAAAATAATAAAAGTTATAAATGATTGAACATTTTTCTTAAATTGCCTTATAACTGCAGGCTATTAAAAACAATATGTTATTTAGGCTTGGCTCGGGCTTAACCCGGCCATGGATATAAGAAAGCATCATTTCGCGATCGGAGTTAATACAATTTTCCAGTAAACTTTCTTACCAAGGTTTTTGGTATTAAGGTCCTAGCTAAGCATGCCTGTGCTAATATGACAGACTTTGATATGGATAGTTCGTGTATTTAATGTAATATTATTATGTTTGATTTCGGTATTTGATACGAAATTCAATTATTTTCAAGTACACTATTAATTATAAAATGCCCACATATTTTTCAGATAAATAATTCGTTATAAAAAATCATTACATACCAACAGCAAATATTAGATTTTTTTTTAACGCAATAAACGACGTCATATATTATATCAACCATAATTCACAAGTCGAGTCAGCGCTTGTTTCCCGTTTTGTGAAAGACCGTTTGAACTGGATTTTCATAGTACCTCAAAGTATACAAACCGGATATTAAAACAACTACGTATACGAGAACACGATAAATATTAGCTTTTTTAAATTTTGCAAATAAAATATCTAGTACCACCAGCCATGTCCAATACTTACACGTGATATAGGTAACTGCATATTATTGTGCAATATGTGATAGTATTATTTTCATTTTCACATTTGGCCGACAGACTAATAAACTTTGTCTTTGATAAAACGGCTCACGAATATAACATTTTATAACCTTATTTATTCGTCATCTTTTCCGAAGCAATGAAAAATATAATAATAGAATTCTTTTTTTCTTTTTCTCTGCATAAAACGAACTTAGATCTATAAATCAACTAACACTCTCATTATTTGTTGGTAAATAACCATTGTCCCACTCGTCACACGCGCTTTTTATCCGTGAACGTATATAATAGTAGCTACCTAGTATGTATAACATTTTCGTATATTCTTCGTGAATAAAGCACGAGTCGAATCCGATCGATGTGATTAATTAACGAAAAATCGATGCGAATCTCGACAACCATATACGTATATTATTGTTTATTATACGATATCCTACATAATATGTGTGTGGGACTGTGGGTGTGTGTGTGTGTGTGCACTCTGCTGCCTTACAGAATTATTTATAAATACGAGCATTAAGTTATTGGTAAAAAGTTTTCGATTCTATTTCGTCTCTGGGGTAAAATATCCATCTTTGCGTTACAGTCATACCGCACACTAACTTCATCCTATATTATGTACATTTCTATAAAGAACTGTATACAATATCATTTAAGCATAGAACTTTTAAGCAATAAGTATTGGCTATATATAGTTAGTTGCATATATTAAGTCGGGAAAATATTCATATACAGGGTGATTTACTAAGAACGCTTATCCCTTTATTATCCTTAAACGTCGCTTTTGGAAATTTGAAGCATAATATATAACTATGAAGATAGCGTATTAAAATATTCAGATAAGGAGTATTCTGCAGTGGAGACACAAGCTTCTCTCTTCCAACTGATTATACTCGTTATTGTCTTCATTATTGCTTTTTTTGTTAATCGTTAAACACTCTTTTGAAAATTTTGATGCATTTAAGTTGAATCCCGAACGAATAGTTGTGCAGAGTTTATTATGCATTATATATACTTAGCATAATAGTTCATATTAATTGTTTTGCGTAAAATAAAAAAAATGAGAGTATAATATGTAATGTATTTTAGTCTATTACTTAATATATTTTTATAATATTTTTAAAATTTTTAAGTGTAATTTTTATTAATTAGATAGGCACTATAGTTTTTAATGAAAGCAAAACAAAATTAATTAATAATAGCTCACATATCTTCAAAGCCCGTCTTCGTATTATTTTATTTAGTGCAAGGAGTTGAATAAAACTCAGAAACTAATTCGTTTGAATTTTGATTTATTATGTAAATCAGAATGTTCAAAAAATTAATATGTTTAACAATTTGCAGTAAAATATTGTATCGTTATTATATATATTTTACATTGCTCGTGAAGTAAAAAATATTAGGCGTGATTAGAGGTAAAAGTGGAAGTGAGCACGTTTGGTGAATCACTCTGTATTATAATAATCGCGTTAAGAAATAAACTCATATCATAGCTATATAGTTCAAACCTTTTCATTTTAAGTATTTTGTTAAAAGCAAACGAATTCGGATATTTCAGATTCTGAGCGGAGCAATGAATGTATTGATTTTATCATGACGTGTGTTTTATTCTAGTCTAATCGAGTACACGATAAGTTGTTGATAAAATGCTATATATATATATATATATATGGAATATGAATGCTTAAATTATCTATGATTTTGTTTTTTGAGACTACTCATGTTAACACTTTGCGCTCGCTAAATAATACACAGAATTAACGGAAGACGAATGTGAATTTTAAACCGATTTCTTAATTTTTCAGCGAGTAATTTATTTTTCAGAACACTTTTTTGTTCATATATATCAAGTGACACTTAACCGTAAAAACAATGACTATGGAATGAATATTAATTATATTATATTATACACATGTATGAACATTATGTACATAATGTATAATATGTATAATGAATATCGCATCAATGTTTCTTTTAAATATTTTAAATTTTAATTAAAAATCAATTAATTAAAAATGAAAATCATATATGAAACAAAGAAACACTCACGAATAAGAATAATAATTGGCATGCAATACAATTCAAAGAATAAGTATGCAAATGAGTGTATACAGAAATTACGACAAAGCACTTATTCAAAGACATTGTCTTTTGTTTGTATATACCTAAATAGTAAATATGAAAATAAAATAAAAAATCATCTATTTATAATAAAATCTGATAAATACCCAGTGCAAAAGTTACAAACCATAATTATTTACATTTTATATTCAAAATAATGTCAAAACATATAACTATATGGTTAAATGTTATTGTATTTAAGTGATCTATTATATAAGCATCGAAAGTGTTTTTCTATACAGTATCGAACAGGTTAAAAACGGAATTATGTATTATTTTTAATAAAAACTATTATACCTAATAAGATTAATTCTTTTGCACCCTTGTCGGATATAGTAAAACATTCCATTAAAAAAAAAATAGGTTTAGCGATTATAAAGTAACAAATTTGAAACGGTTTTTCAAAAACTATTCGTAATAGGCAATAGCTGCAGTATTTTGTTATTTGCAAACTGCGAACCCCCAGCCCTATTTTGACCGGTTTTGACATACGAAATTACACAAATAAAGAAATTCCTATGTATTATAATATATTATTTTTATTTATATGTAGTTTACGAGTATCTTATATCCTATTTATTATAGTACGGTGATATATCCGATAAAAAACTATGTATCTAAACAATTAATAAAAATATCGCAAATAAATTATATAAATCGAATAATGCGTTATCGTCTTTAAAAACGGCGAGGTTATAAATTTTAACGAACGTTCAATGATTTCAAAATGTATTGTGGACGGCGTTTACTGAATATAAATCACGATTGATATTTTCTAGGTAATTGAAAAAAAAATGTATTATAGGTATTTTTAAAACTTGGATGATATAAAATGAATTGTTCTTGTACCAAATAAACCATTTCAAAAACAAAATCTCTTGTTATTCGTCTTACAAAAAAAAAAAAATAAATAATAATAATACAACTACCTAGATAGAAATTAGAGAGAATATTGTATTTAAACCGTGCTTTTTCGAGCAAAATTAAGTGGCGAGCTACTTATAATCACAAGAAGAATGAATGGAAATTCAAGTAAAAACAACAATAAATGATTGAAACGTGAATTTTAATTAGATTATAGTTACATTAAGCCGAACACAGCCGAATCAATTAATATTATTACAGTATAATATGTATGTTGATTATATAAAAACATATACTGTACAAGGTGTATACTGTATATTTCTATAATTTGTATAGGTTAGGTTTACCTATGTGTTATTATTAACTTGTTTGATTGTTATATTTTGTTAATTAACTAATTGACAATATTGTGATTGATATTAATTGATTATAATATATAATTATAAAACATAATGCAATGTTTTCAACTAAAATGCGAAACAATCAAAAACAGAGTTGCTCTCGGTTTTTTGATTCAATTTTTATACAAATATAGTACATATACAATGTGAAATTACGTTCGAGTAGCTAGACGGCAATAATCAATAATGTTAACACGCATTGATGATTTCTTCAGTAATCAAATAAAGCGTCATAGCGGGGCATCGTATCGACACTAATGCTAAATTAATAAATTTTTGTATTTTTACTGTTTTTGAAAGCTAAGTTTCCCCTCTCAAATATGTTCGTGTCTTATATTTTCATCTTTTATAATTAATAAAATTAAAAAATTACGAATTGTTAATAAGTATTAATAGTGAAAACATTATTGGAAATGTTCTGAAATAATCTTGTTATAATTATTTTTATGTCATTTAGTGATGTTTAGATTCTGAGCGGAACGATGATTGTACAGAATTTACAATTTTAACTTTACACATTTCGTAATATATTATGTAACAAAATATACGTATCGCTGACATTATAATAATATTGTTATAGTTAAAAGGATCTCTAAGCATTTCGTCTGATTTTCAGATAATTCACAACACATAAAGTTTGATTTTCTATGTATATATAATTTTTGGCCGTTTGTAATTAAAAACTTCTGATCGTGTGTGTCCATTATATGTTTTAGTATTGAAAATCCTTTGCTGAGCGATAACGTAAGTACGGTAAATTTTCTATGTCCCGAAAACGGGTTAGATGCATAATATTACCAGCCTTAACCGACTGCTGCCTGCTACCTATCGTACCTAAATATATTAGAATCGGACTGGCCAATAAGTTTAACTGATATAGGCACCAGGCACGTGCATATAAAACCATTGCAAGGAAGACAGCTCATAAATCGTAACCAAAATAAATTACAAACAAAAAGTTTCAATGTATATATAAGTGAAAAATGTTAACGTGTACACTTCGGGCGAACCCCTTCTCTGCAAACCCTTCGAAAAACGTGCCTGACGATTGGTTTTTCGGCACGAGTACGGGTGCAGTTTGATTTCTTTTGCATCGTGAAAACATAAGCACAAACCACGAACGAACGACGCGCAAAATTATAGAATTTTGAAACGACGAATAAAAAAAAATATACGAGTATAAGTTTTAAAATCTCTGCACTGTAGTGAATAGGCACAGATAAATTACGTCCATAAATTTATTATCATTATAATGTATAAGTATGCGCGTGCAGGTGTTTAATTGAAGTTTATAAACAAATTAACCTATTGTCCAATTATAAAGTTTGTCTGGATAAATAGAACGTAATGCACGTGTGCATGCGCTTAAGTCCATCTATATTATGTAAGGGATGTTGCGTTCCCGCGAGAAATTACTAATTATAAGTGGTTATAACTGCATTATCTCACACCATTTTAAATTAGTGAATTTCCACGAGACACTTACCCGTCAACCGTCAAGCTATATATACTGTTTGATTTATTTCGAATACGAATTAAGATAAAAACTAATGATCATTCGTTGAACTTCGTGGTTTTACATAATTCAGCTTGTGCACACGAGCAAGCTATATTATATGTATTTATAATATATGGTACACAAATTATTGTGACGCGATCTAATTGTGGAATTTAAGAATTTACGTAATTCTATTAGGCCGCGCGGTGTGAAGAAAATTGCTATAATATAATATTCCTGGTGTATAATTATTATAATGAATAACGTCTGGAGTTAATATTTTATACGTATCTATAAAACAAGCATATAAAAAGACGCCTCGGGACTGTATAATTATTTTTTCTATTTCTTTTTGTTATAATACGGATGCATAATAATTATTGCTTTTAAATATAGCTCACGCGGCTGGTGCTATTTCCAAAACAGGAATTTGCGTGTAAACACAATTGGTAACTTTTCGACTTAATTGAGCAGGTCCTGAAATGTTTTCTCTCCAATAGCATTAATAGCATTATACTTAAATATAATAAAGTGTTATAGTTTATCTATATAAAAAGTTGTTGAATAAATCTTTGATTTTATATCTCAAGCAAATCGTTATAACGTATAAGCAAAGTTATATTATATGTGAAATTGAAGTGTATTCAAAGTTTTATCGCAATCTTATTTATAGTTTGCAATTTTTATAGTGTCTAAGCCTTAGGCGAATTTCAAGTTGATAAATTAAAAATATTTTCCAAAGTGAATATTTTTTGAGATAATTTTTGTAAGGGTACTATAAAGGGACCTCTACATATATTTATTTAAAACACGTTTATTAGAGAAAGAAAAAATGACGCATTACTGCTACACAGGAATTTAATAATATATAAAATAATAAATAATAATAACTGAAGTAAGTAGGTATTAGGGCATGTGCATATATATTTATATATATTTTATACTATATATAGTGAATATAAATAAAAAAGGACATAAACATAAATGAGTATAATAATAATGCAGTAAGCTGTAAATAAAAATAATTTTAATATTTTCATTTTCATATTTAATAAATTCACCTACGCAGTAACGGAAGTTAAACTCTCAAAAGATTAAATATTTTTGGTTTTTTTTTAATAAAGAACTTATAAATAACAAAAGTTCATGGTAGATACTTAATGTCACAAAAATTAATAATATAATTATAATAATAATATTTTTTTTTATTAAAAAAGTTATATATTGTGTCACACCTCATGATTAAAATCAAAATAAAATAATAATTGATTTTTATACTTGTCTTAAAAATTATTTTATCATTAATACTACGCTTATTAGAATCTATAAATAACACTTTATGAAATACATAAAATATAGTATTATATTTCTCAGTAAAATTATTTGTAAGGTGAAATCGTATAAATTTAAAACTATTAATATATTATACATTAATAATTGTTTTTTACGTCACAAATAAGTTACGTAATGTACGTAAAACAATGTTCATTATTAGGAAAACATGGTAAGTAAAGAAATTAAATTTTCGTTATTTTTATTTAAAAAAAACATGTATAAATTTCAGGTAAATAAAAACAAAGAAGAAATGTCATCTTTGATTTTACTCATGAATCAAGTGATAGTAATAATGATCACGAATCACGTTAACTTGAAATAATAATACTAGCGGCGGTCATTAAACATTCTTATAAAGTTATAACTATAGACTACAACTATAGTGAAATACTGTAATGGTGTTGTATAGTAATCAATACCGAACTGAATTGTATCGTATAATGTTTGTTGAAATATAAAATATGTACAATAATATCACCATTAAACGCGTACGGTCGGGTGTACAGACGTAACATAATTACATATTCATATCTCGTTTGTAATCAATACGATCAATAATAATAATAATAATAATAATAATAATAGTAGTAGTAGTAGTAATAATCGTCTATGCAATCGATCAAAATAATATAATATGAATTACGCAGAGGTGACAAGTGTGATTGCGATTACGATAAAACGTAACGTCTATAATGGTAACGTTTAGTGTGTAGTTTAGTAGTATGACCGCGTAGCTGTAGAAATGATGCATACCTAATATACTTTATTATTAGCAATACAATTCTTATGAAAAACCGGACAAAATAATGTATAATATTTTATCTGCCGTTATTTTTTCAGTTCACTAAGCTTCGCGAACAATTCAAAACTGATAAATAAATAGCGATAAAACTTATATTATTCGCCAAACTGTCGTTAATAATCCACCGTGTTGTTATAATATTATTATTGTACTGTGTGAGCGTAGTGACTATGATGGTAAGGATCGTGTAATGGTCTCGCAAATACACAGTACAAACCACTACAAAAACCAATCGACGAATATAATATTCATAGTTTATTTTATCTACGTGGAAAACTTTTCATATTTTTTTAATTATCGTTCCACTTATCTTCCTCAACACATTTCCCTATTTATGGATACTTTTTATTTGAATTACACCTAGTAAAATATTAATTTATCATAAATAATAAAAATTATTTTTATTAAAAACATTCTATCAGAAGATTATATCCAAACGTTATCCTTTAACCGTTTAGCAAAATCGATATCATCGATACTATTATTGAGACGTGATTTTATGTAATTTTAGTTTTTGTAATTTACGAGGACGAATGCGTAACGAAAAATCACCAAAAAAAAATTAATTAAAATCGGCACGTTTACGATTTCGTTCAAATCTTGTTTTGTAATTCTTGAATTAACAATTCTTTAAAATTGGAAAATTTCCACCGAAATCGCGATTTATTCGCTACTATTATATTTTATTGACACCGTGCGCGCGTCGTAGCTTCACTAAAAATCGACGTCTAATTCAGTGGCCGCGGTTGAATTCGGATGAAGCGCATTAAATCTCAAACGCACTACTACGGTAGTTGGATACATACATAATATTATTATAATATAATATAATATAGTAACTACACACATTATACGGTCGACCCGTGGACCGTAAAAATGATATATAGACGCGACGTTATTATCATATTATTATTATTATTGCCCGTTCGACTGTGGGACGTCGAAAACGAAACACATTATTTTCTAATCGGTGTTTTTTTTTTTTCCCCCCCGTCGTCGATAAATTAACGCTGTTATTATAACGGCGTATAGGCAGGTATATTATTACAATATATGTATATTATAATGTACGATATATGCGACACCGACGACGATTTAACCCGCGCGCGTGTACTGCGTTTTACCGTCCGTACACATATTATCGTTATATACGTACGATAAACACAATATTTTTTATTTTAATATACTTTCCGTACCGTAAATCACGTTCTCGTCGAAATCCCCCAGCGCGACAACAATATAATCGTATGCCCCTCATCGTCGCCACACGCGCGCGCCGTCTTCCGTCTTCCGTCGACGACGATGATAATAATCCTCTGTGCAGCCTACGCCAATGAAATCCGTCCAGAGATTTTCTCCAGCATCATCATCATCGTCATCATCGTCACCGTCATCCGACTAATTAATGTCTTGTAAATATATATATATATATTATTACTATTATTATTACCATCTCGCTCTCGTAACGCCATCAATCACCGTGGCGGCGGCGCGCGCACACACACACACACACCTACACGCACACACACCTCGTAATGTACGATATCGTCTCGTTTATCGATTCGTAAGAGTCTGCGGCGGTTGTTGTCGGCGGCCACGTGTCTCCCGCGCTCGAGAGGGTGTTTGGGGGTCGGCGGCGTCGCGGGGCGGTTAATATCGTCGCGGTTCGGACCTATCCTCATGTACGCGGCCGACGATGACGCGTACGGAGACGTTATATTTTATTTTTTCCATCGGGTGACGTGCGCGCGTACATGTCAATATATAATAACGATATCGTATATATATATATATATAAGAGGTCGCGCGCGGTGCTTAACCCGACCGCGCGTCGCTCACCGCGGGAATCGAACAATATTTGTATACCGCAGTGGCGATCCACCGCCGAAGTCGAAATCCTGACCGCGGTAAACAATTTTGTATTTACGTATTGTTATTTTCGCCCTCGCGTCGCCGACGTCACGAACACGCGCGCGTCATTGGCGTTTCGTAGTTTTAGTCGTGGTCAGCTGTAAAAGTGTAAAATATATAATTTATAAGCTTATATTACTATATACACGGCCATGCAATTAATAGTTATTGGAGGACGGACGAAGAACGAGTATATTATATGGTATAGATCAATATGCGTATATTAACCCGCAATAGCAGCTAAAGCTACAATATTTATTATTAATGACAAATACTAAATAGTATATCTCGTCTGATACACTGCGCCGCGCGCACCACCGAATGATGTATATTATAATTCAAACAGATAGTAATTATTGCATTACGTTATGGTTTATTCGATGCTTTTATGATTTATGATTTATGTCTTATGTAGATTTCTATGATGGTATGATACCTATACCTTTGAAAAGCTATAGGTATATAATTACGGACATCCCAACGCAACACTTGTTATAATTTCTTTTGATCGTGCAAAGTGACTGTCATAAAAAAATCAAAAGTCGTGCATTTTTTGAATATCGGCCATTTTTCAATGTAATATAAGGACTTTTGATTCCAATAACAATAACATTTATATTGTTTTATTAAAGGATAACCGAAAAGGCATATTTTCCGTTGTTGTTTTAAACACCACGATAAAAATATGTTTAACACAATTTGTATTTAGTTTATTATTTTATTCAATATTTCTCAGTGAAAAAAATGGATAATATTTGATAAAATACTAAAATAATACTTGCGAGTTGTGAATGGTTGTCGTAAGCTAACAGTTTTTGGCTAACAATTGATGGGGAAAATGCTGTACCGTCTGGTCGTACACACACATTTTATTGTGTCTTCGTCGTCGTGTTATACACTAATACTGCTATATAGTAGATCTGTAACCGAGTTTGAACGTTATCGAATCGAGAAATGAACGCTGTGACGTTGTGTATAAAATAATGTGTAGGAAGATTTTTTATTGGTTTAAGAATCGCTCGCTTTTGCGTGGCACTATGTGATTCGAAAAAGAATGTTTCGATTTGATTTAAATCGCAGAGAATTTTTAACGACATAAATATATAATGTGTAAGTAAAATCAAAACTTTTAAATTTATTTAGTTTTAGTAATTTTTTTTTCAAAGAAAAAATTATTAAAAGACAAAATAATATATTATGATTGTCTTGCGTAAAAATTAAAACCTCACGTGGTCACGTGTACCTAATATAAATTTATCGATCAGCCAAATATTCGTGTAATGAAATCTACATAGAATTCTTCTATATAAGTAGACACATACCTCAATGCGTCTGCGGCCATTATATTATTATTACTTTACGTATCTCGTTTAATCCAATCATCGTGTTAGCAATCAGTTATGGCTGTGATTAAAATTAATAGTCAAAGCAAATAATATTTAATTTATTAATTAAAACATTATACTTAAATAACTGAACAGTACTTATTTATTATTGTTTTTATTTATAAAAATAATAACTGAAAAGCACATTGAATACGTGCATGCTACCCCATTGAAATAATAATAAAAGAAAAAATCAGCAAATATTTAGCATTTGTATAACTTTTTTCGAAACTATGGTTATGCGTTTGTTGGTAAAAAAAACATTTTTGTAATTTTGTGCAAACTATCACTCATTTATCTCCTCTCCTCCACCTCAAAAAAAATGGCAATAAAACCTAAAGGAAATATTCAGTTCCATGATCGATACATTGATTACCACCTTAGGAATTACCGATAAAAATACATTGACCAAATTCAATCGGTCAATCACGGAAATAGGTATATATAAATATATTGCCAATACTGGTGTACCAAAATCGCCTTTAATTATTACCTAAATTGCTGGAGTTTCTGACATTTATGGTAACATGCATATTATAAATCATATTATACACGTATGCCTAGGAAAAGGCATGTTCAGTAGAAAATAATATCGCTAAACCTGCGCGATAGAATATAAAAAACGAATATTATGGTAGTGGTAATAATAATAATATGAAAACGAAAACGTACAAAATATTCGAACCGTCTTCCGGAGCGTCCCGTCAGTCAAACGTCGACTATTATGCTGCTGCGACGTTGTCACGCGGATATAACGATTTACCGGTTTTTGTGTACACGTGAAATGAGATCCTTTTTAGTCATTTCGTCCCGGAACCCGTTGTTGTTGCCGATATATTATATGATAGTATAAATTATATCGTATGATTTATTAGCATTCACCCAGTCGTATAACATCGCTTCGAACATATTATATTATATGATATTATACTATATACAACACGAACCAACCGACCGGATTCGACGTATGCATCAGTTTTATGTTTTGTGTGTGTGTGTGTGTGTGTGTATAAAACCATGAATATACGCTAACCGGTAAGATATTATAAATTTACGAAAAAATACCGTTTATTAATCGATTTCTTAGTTCGATTAAGACTTTTTGAATACAATAATATATGCTAGCTGAGGTTTATCTAATTTAAAGATGTGTATGCGCGTGAAATCTTGTAAAGGGTATATTATATCAAACGCTGGCTGCGCGTGGCGTTCAGATGGAATTGCAATGGAAAGGTTAGTTTTACGATCTTCACGATTGTTATTAACGAGTAATAATATTATCATATTATTTTCAGACTTAATCAGATTTAATAATATGTGTTTAGAAAGTAATATGTGATTATTATGGAAAAAATAATATTAATATAATAACGCTATCGGATTATTGTACATAGCTAAGGTACCTATACGAAACGTGACTGCAGTTTATGAGTAAACGGTTTTCGAACCACCGCGTGTTGAAGCGCGCATTACTGCGGATCAGATGACGCTTCAGCAGTAGAAGTTTCGGTGAAGGTGGAGGTGAAGGTGAAGGTGAAGGTATGTACAGCGACGACAAGACGATAGAATTTCAAATTCGGCAAACATAATTTACCGGAAAGTGGGAAAGTGCTGCGCATAGTCACATAGAATAATGCAACGATCGGTATCTCTTTCTCTCTCTCTCTCTCTCTCTCCCATTGTCTAGTCTTTAAATGCCGTTTTGATGCACTTTACTGTAGTTTTAAAAGTATTGTTTAAGCAGAACACTATATAGTACACATCAGTATAATATAGTCGAGCACAACATAATTTAAAGTAGATATTGAATATATGTTCATCTAGTCTATATAATATATATTATACTTCTATCGGTCATAATAATATAAAAAGTTGAAAACTTCAAACTTCAAGGAACATTTGTTTTTGAATTACAACGAAAATACAAAATTGATTTTGTCGAAAACTTGTTTTGCATACGTAAGTATTCTTGTTTTTTCGTCATTATTTTTTTTTCCCCAAGATATCTTGAAAAATGTTTTAGACATTTTTTACCTTTGACCCCCCGAAGTATAAACTAGATCTAATTTGCTACCATAAATGTCACTCAAAGCTGAATTACGGAGCATGTTATCTACCATAAAAAATGTCTAGATAATATGTAAAAAGAAAAAAAAAAGAAATCTTTGTTAAATTGATACATTCGTCGCTCTCCTTAGATCTGAAAAAATATTATGCTAATTATTATTATTATTATTATTATTATTTATTTTCAAGTGGAATGTTTGTTATATTTTATTAATTACTTGGTCAGAGCAAGTTTGTCAAATTTAAAACATTATACGATACAAATTACTTATCTTTATATAATACATAACATATTCGAAATTCGAATGATCGATCGTTTGAATATTATTATTACATATAATGATATATAATATTAACTCGTTATTTGCGATTCGCAGTGCTTAAATAAATCGTTCGTAATGTGACAAATATACAAAGGTAAACGCAGACTAACTCATTTAAGACATATTAATTTCTTTTATATTTGTGCATAATATATTATAAATTGTTTATAATATAGTGTCGAAACGAGTAGGCGCCACACACTAAAGGACAGACGATTTGATCGATTATGTCGTTATATAAAATGTACTTTTTAAATAATTGTTTACAATAATGAAACTTTAATCGACTGCGTAGGTACCTGTAACCAGCCATGCGATATGTTAGAAGGCATCCGACAAAAAAATAAACTCAATATAATTACGTCGACGTCCGAGAAAGCACGTGCCAGCATTATATTATATTTATTTTATATATAGTTTTTTAGAAAAGTATTTTTCACACAATTATATTAATAATAATAATAGTCGACAGAGCGATCGCATTTATATTATTGTCCATAAGATTATTAGAATTATACTCTGGTATTTAAACCGTTTAATTCAAATTATTATCTTTTGACTACTATTAAATATTACTTTTAAGTTCATTTAGCGTAATATTTACTGTATAATATGCATATAGTATATAAATAGTATATATAATATATACTTAAATTTTAATAATAATATTTATTTCAACAAATAATAATATTAAACAACGCAAAAAAGCATAAAAGTAAAGTTTATATGATATCCATACAATAAGCGTAGCTTATGTGTAGAGTGAATGAGTGAATATAAGAGGTTAAATATAAATAATATGGATACTTATATGGTCTATTATAACGATATTGAAACACATATTTGTTTGACTATTGTTTGTGGGTTGTTAAAATAAAATGACAGTACGACTCTGTACGAGTCGTTTTAATCATAACCCAATAACAAAATTTTATGATTGAATATTTAAAATACTAATAAGTAAAAACTAATGAAAAATCCAAATGCTATAATGTTAAATACTGATTATTTAAAAAATATGAATCTGCAAAAGGTTCCTACACTAGAGTTTCTAATTAAGCTCCTTACTAACGCATTCAATGACTGATAAATTTAAAGTATGATAAACGTTAATCTAAAACCTAAAAGGGTTAAATTTAAAATATGAATATATAACTCAAACCTAACCTGAACTTTATGTGTTTAAATTATAAAAGTTTAATGGTGATATAATATTAAATTAATAAAGTAATTTCCGAACATTTAAGGAACACATTGTTAATGTTATTTTCTCAAATGTAAAATACTATAAAATTACATAGAAGTCTTTTACATAAAAAAATCTCTGTATGGACAAAACATCCGAAACAAACTATAGAAATGAATAATTTGATTTGATATTTCCATTTCAATTAAATGCGTATATAAATTATTTCTTTTACATAAATATGAATTATTTAAATATAATTTGAATAATCAATTGAAAAATTATAAAATTGTTAAACCGAGGAGAGAAAAACTCGTGGGAATGCGTACAGCATTTAATTTGTGCGTATATTATATATATACCAAGTAGTCCAAGTTGTATGTAATATTATGCACCTATATAATAATATATTAACTACATTTATCGTTATTCGTTGGAGTTTCGCTTATAATATTTATTTCAAAACTAAATAATGTCGTACAATGAACGCAAGGACTGTCAAGCTAGAATATTATATAGGAAAAGTTTCGTTGTATACGTTTCAAATTACACTAAAATAACCGTACAAAGTACAAACGGGTTTATACTATATATTCTGTATGCGTATCATATAATATAAATATATTATAATATATTAGAAGTGAGAGATCGTAACCATACGGACTAATAAACGGTGGAGATTATTGAAATACGCACCGGAATGACGTGCGCATAATGCGATAGCATATAATAATATAAAACATTATAAGTTATAACATTCGCGCGCGTGCACGAGTTATTTTCTCGACGGTGATATTTTTTTATTAAAAAAAAAAAAAAAAAAAAACAGAAATCGACTGGGCACGTGCACACACCTGCAGACTGTCAGTATCATATTTTGCGCGGATAAATTAAAATTGACGTGCCTGCTGTATCAATACGCCACAGTTCGACGAGATTTTAGAAGTGTTAAATAACAAATGGATTATAACGACGAAGGAACGGCGTAACAACATTCTTATTGTATAATGCATCGAGTTCAGTAGGTAAACACACACAGTTTGGTGTTTTCGCATTTGTTTAACCGTTTCCGATCGAGAACATAATATTATATAAAATATTATAAACGAGTATTGTTCCGTTGTTTTAACATCATCGTACAACATCAGCGGAAACTCAGGACTTTATTGTAGCGAAAATATTATAGGTAATACAGCTGATTTATTAGTATTTTTCAGGCTCCATTTGCAGATGACAACCAGCGTAAATCGAAAGTCGTGGTTATTATACGTGCAGTCAAGATGGTTAATTACTTATAGAGCCGTGTTAAGTCATTATGCAGTCACTGTTGGGAAAACATATTTTGGACTTTTCTACTCCGCCTAAGACACCCCAATCAGAAAGGCTCTATATATTATTAATAAATAATTATGTATAGTGTTCGATAATAATAAAAAAAAAAAAATATATTTATAATATATATAATATCGTAAATTATCCCCTCAAACTTTTTTCAGATCTCGCCAAACCTCATCTCATACTCATATACACCAAGAAAATGTATAGATTAAAATATTTTTTTATCATACGTTACTAAAAATTTCGAATTATTACCAGTTAATTGCGAATTATGCAATATTGCCAGAGTATATTGATAGATGCAATTTTTATTAATTATAGCGACTTTACCAATTGTAATATTCGTGAGATGTTTAATTTAATCAAACTTAGACGTTTCCATGCAAATTCCTTTTTTTATACTCGACCTTTACTATGACGTCGCGGTAATGTTGTAAGATATTACAGAATAATAATGAAACGTCCATATTCCGCCGTTATAGTCGAGTAGCTCGAACACGTCATCTATGCGTGAGTGGCGTAGGTTTAGGGTAAATATTCGGGTGAGAAACACAGTTCTTGACCGCCACTCGTTATATATCCCACCATCCTCGAATACGAAGACCGAGAATTTCAAAACTCTCCATCAGCGCGTAGGCGATGTGCGCACAGAAATCGATCTTCCCCCCGTGATCGCGGCATAGAAACTTATTATCAGTTTCTTTCGGCAGTCGACTCGTTCTCATAGCTCTATAATATTATAAAAGGGCACGGTTCCAGAAAGTCTCAACAACCCCATTCCGCCAATACGATCGAATACGACGTAAAGGATACCGCTCACCACCGCCGCCGCCGCGCCACCGCTAACGCCCACCAGCGCGTTTCCGATCGTTTATTGTTGTGACTGGGTGAGTTAATTAAAGTCTGCGCGTTCCGATAGGTAATGTAACGCGTACAATCGATCGGTATTATATAATACACAAACACACACACACACACACACAATGTATAGGTATATTTAAATCGACCAAAATACGCGACCATTATTATTCGTGTCAAGTGCGCGTACTGCGGCTGTTTGTCTCGATGTATATAGGTACAAGCGATTCTGGGGAATTCGAAATAACTATACCGGATTTATACGCATATAGGCAGTTGTTATTGAAAAAATGCGCGGGTTTCAATATTTCCGATTTATCATATTATTCTTATACGTGTATTATACGAAAATGATGCTATTTGAGGAGGCCTTTCCCGTCATATCGCGCGTGCTTTATAGTTTATCGAGAACTTATAGTTGTTCGCGATTCTTGGAAACTTACTGCTGTCGTTCAAACGGCATTACCGAGAAAGCACAAAAGAATTTCTTGAATTTCTGCGACAGACTCGCTATTCAAATGTGGTACTAACAGATGACTTAAGATCAATCTGCGTTCTATTGAAGATCTATTGAAGTAAAGTCAAATCAAAACAAAATGATACGACATAATTATTCATTATTTAAATTATTACTATAGTAATATAATATAGGTTGGTACAGCGTATATTATGTATACATGGTTTTAATATAATATGTCTGCGGATAGTCTTTATGTTTACCACAAAATCAAAGATATTAAGTTCTCTTTAGTCCAATATAGGCTTGAATATGAATCAGTGTTGAAAATTAAAAAAAAACAAAACAAGATTTATTTATTTTTTTGTAAAAAACAATTTGAAGACTGAATGACGACATTTCACATTTTATTTAGACTGGATAATTTCCACGAGTCAAAATATGTAGTGGTATAACAGCGGTTCCCAAACTTTTACGATCATGGCGCCCTTGAGAAATAGTTTGTGTTTCGTGGAACCTCTTTTTTTAAATAATATAAAATAAATAAATAATAATTTTTAATAATATAAAATAATCTTCTCAACAATCACATACATCTTGCGGAACCCTTGAGATTGTCGCACACTTTGGGAAACGTTGTAGTATAATATTGTTGCACTGTAAATAGCTATAGGTCTCGTGCTACCTGTTTCGTGTCTATACAAATAATTGTTTTCGTCTCAAACGTTCTGGTGTACTTAACCAACTACATCCAATATATAACGAATATTAACTACAGATAAAACGGTCGGAAAATGTCAACGACCACGTGTGTGTGTGTGTGCGTGTGCGTGTGCGTGTGTTGCGGTATAGTGACGACGGACGACTGCGGTGGAGCGAAAGGTCCAAACTTTATTCGTCTGGAAGTGGAAAACTTCACGGAAACACACATATGAGGTATTGAGGTAAATGCGTGTATAGTATATACGCGTAGTATGTACACGATAAAACGCTAGCGAATGTTAAAGGGTGCGACGAATTGTGGTTTATTATACGCGACAAAGCGGCGATGGCACTAACGAACGATATTATATGCATATAACTTGCAGACGTCTAGTCTCGTCATCCGCCGTCGCATGCGCGTGAAACTATTCGCCAACTCACGCGATATAATATAATATATCCATATAATTTATCATAATATTTGATAATAATATTATGATAAATTATACACACATGGTGGTCCAAGGAAAATGAACGATTTCTGAATAATCAGCTGGCACCAGTAACTTTTTTGAGTTATAAACATTTTTTAGAATACCTATATATTTTATTAGCCACAATCACATTGTATTTTTATAATTTACGTCAGCCACTGAGCCATAATATGATGGCATATCGTCTCAGTGTAACACGACTAAAGCCTGTTCGTAAAGTCGAGGTGAACGCACTTGAACGTGCTGTCGAGCGGCTTACGCGGGATGCCGCAGGAATGAGTCCTTGGCACCCTCTGTACATTTTCAGGGGTCCGTGCAACTCTTTCACGAGTTTAGTTTAGTGCTTAAATGACATGCGATTGAATAATAAAATCTGCAAAGAAAACTGTTCTAACTAAAACAAAAATCAGTGAGTATTGCTTGCCTGAAAAATCATCTGTTTTTTGAGGGCCAAATTCTATACATTATATATTATATAATACATGTAACTATCATATAATTGTCTCTAGATGGGATATGACCGATCACAAAGCGAAAAGGTACTCACTACAGCAGTTGTCATGTAGTATATGTATTGCATTCAGGTCACATAACATACGCGTAAAACGTATATTAATATTATATAACATATGGGATGTCGAACTACTGCGGCGCCGAGATTAAAAGTCTTCAAATAGAAAAAGCTCATTTTTCGAATATCATATTATATAACACGCTGGTCACTGACTGATTCGTGCCATTTTTATTCTTTCATTATTATATCATGTATTTTTATTTTATTTTTATTCGGTATGTTGATCAAACGAGTATAATATATAAGTTTTTGACTATTATTAAATCATACAGGAAGTAAATATGATAATATTATTGTTCATAATAATGTTTAAAAATGAAATATAGTAAGCTGTCCGATTCGGATGTTAATTTCCAGGTATTGGAAATCGTTTCGAATGTACTTAAATTATATTATACTAAAATATTCAAGAATGAAATATTTAACACACACAAAAAAAAAGGATAGGACAAAAAATATATTTACGGTCGACGTTTGATCGAAAACCGGTCGGAGTTTAATTTTGTTTTTTTCATAAATCTAAAGTCAAACTTTTTATGACGTAAATCCGATTCTGAAAATCGTGAGACGTCGTTTTTATCAAATGCGCATAAAAAATAAAAATACAGCGTCTGTGCCTTTATACTATATTATGTAATGTGTTATTTCTTTTGACTTTGAATTTCATTTAACTACATACATTATGAAATACGTTTTTCAATACTTTCCTTGAACCTCTTCGTCGTCGTAATAGGTATATATATATATATATATATATATATATTATATTATATTATTATTTAGTCGATCGGAAAGGACGTAAAACGCTATTATTATAATATCGTGTACATACAATATATACCCTATGCACTCGGAAAATACACGTGTACGTACTATACATATAATATTAATATATTATATTTATGCTATAATAATATATCCGGCTAGAAATTATTGATCTGAAACGCCGTGCACGTATTTCGTATTTTTTTATATATATATATATATATTTATCGACTCTAAACCGTTTATTTATGAAGTTTTCCAAAGCCGAGTTTTGTGGGCTTATATATTATATACATAGATATATAAATGTGTGTATGTTATTACTATTATTATTATTATTATTATTATTATTATAAGGGTGCGGCTGAGAACACAAGACCAATTCAACCGTTTCAATTTATTCGCTTGTATATATGCATATATAAATACAACGGTCGCTGCACACATTTGTTGTACGTTACATATATTATTATTATTATTAATACACGTATATTGGTAACGCAAAACGAACCGGCAAAATCAAGTGGCACGATAACGCGGTTTGTTGTAAAGTAAAAAAAAAAAAAAACAACAAAAAACAAAAAACAATAACAATCTAATCGAAGACGCAGATCTCTCGCTAGACAAAAAAAAAAAGCTAAATACGTTACGTGTTACTTGTATGTACTTGTATGTATTATCGATGCCGAGCTGCTTTAAAAAAAAACAAAGACGGATATTTGAAAGTTAAGACGGACATAGGTATATTATATTATAAACAGCATATATTATGAGCGTATAACTATACGGGAGCACCCCAAAGTTCCTTATATATTTGAGTGATTTCAATTAAGTTTAAGGATTTATTATCGGTTGATTTTTTTTTTTCGTTTCGCATTTCCATCATATTGTATTAGTTTATTGCATTGAGTTGCATTAATTATCATCCCCGCGAGTACAGCGCCACGTGAGTGTATAGTTTTTCCTCGACGCGATGATTAACAAATTAGCTAAGAAGTAAGAAATATTATGGTATAGCAGTGTTTCGCCAACGTTTAAGTATCATACATATCGAAAGTGATTCGGCCAATGAACACTAAAAAAAACTTTAAAAAAAACATTTGCTGACTTAAACCGAAAAGTACATGTTTATATGAAATATAATTATAAAAAACATATAACGTGTTTGCATATTAATGATAATAATGTGAACGAGGGAACACCCCCAGGATACGTCTCAGTGAGCGTTGTACGTGATTCGTAGCACCTTATTCAAGATTTGAACTCTATATATTAGTTGCGCCACTGAGCCTAAAGAACGAGACAAGTGGTAATTTTTTCTCGATCTACCTGTGTGATGTATAAATCGTGCGCGGAAAATACGTACGCCGCCGTGCAAACCGGGATAAAACTAATACAATATATTTATATCGTTTACCGAGAGATACGCACGGAAGGTTTAAAAATAGCGCATACGGACGTTAAACGGGGCTCGTGATGTTTTCCGTGGCGAATTATAGATGTATATACGAAGAATCTCTCCGGAAAGAAAAACGCGTCGGGGCGGAGGAACGCGAGTAGTGGCGAAATGTCGATGATGATCCGGGTTCGGAATCAAAAAATGCCGATCGGTCGGATTACAGACCGGAACGGCTATGAGGATTGCGGCGGCGGTCGGACGATAGGGACCTTTAAAAGAATTTGTATTGTGTCTACCAGTCGTCGGCCGATGTGTGCGAGTGGATATGTATTATTATATATACGTATATATATCGCAGTAACCTCCGTTCGCCCGTGCCCGACATCTATTTCCGTTTGCGCCGCGTCTGCCGCAGCAACTCAGCACTATAATATGTACCCACTCCCCGCCCGCAGTCGTTCCCCAGGGTCGCACTCTCTTTTTCCCCTCCACCTCGACCGTCCGTCCTCCTGCCGACGGTCGCGCGCGTGTGTCTCCTGCCTCTGTACAAATGCCAAATAACCGTTTGTCCGCCAGAGTCGCTCTATTTCTGGTGACCGTTTCATTAACGGCGGCGTATCTCGACTCTCATTCATCGCGCTGCATATATATATACGTATTATATAATTTACCGTCTAGACGGGACCCCACCGTGAATTTTTAATTTTTTTTTTTTTTTAATACTTATTTTTACGCTTTTCCAAATGCGCTGGCACGCACGCACTCACGCACGTATGCGTTGTATTAGGCGAGCGTCATGGTCGTGTATTATAATATACGCACTCGTACCCGACGAGGTTTTTTGTCATGCTCTTACCACTACGGGAGGAAGCCCATAACATAATATACGTATATAATACATAGGATATTTAAACAAACACAATATTATAATAATTTATTTTCAACGACCGCGATAGCAAACGGTAGGCGGGTGGGTAGCGCCACCTGCAGCACTTGTGCGAGACACGTGGTGGGCAGTCGGTATATTTTATAACGCCCGATAAAGACATTAATTCCATACGCCACCGCAGCACCGGGACAGACCTCTTCCGTAGACGCCGAGGCCTGAGCGCCGATCGTCGGGCGTAAGTCATCGGACCACAATTCTCCCAAACGTTGCTGTTGTAAAAATATACAAATCAAAGCGGTAAAACGTGATAATGACGATCAGAATTTTAATATTCAAATTAATGTTAAATTATCTATTTCCTGTACACTCTATTATACATGCAGTGATTTTCGAAGAAGACAGCGTATAGATTCACGAATATAACAATCTTATTATTGTGTAAATTCCGATACAACTCGATCGAACTATCGAAGGTGTCCGCGCCTATCATATACGATTAACCATTTGAAATTGTAGTAACGAATACGTGGGCGACGTTATATAACAGCAACCGAGCAAGGCGCGTAGACGTATTGCTGTATTAGATACCTACGTTATTACGTTAAATCTATACACGGTGAATCACGATTCATTTAATGTGAAATACTCATTGTTTGAAAAACGATTAACGTTTTTGGAAATATTATTATTCTTTTTACATAAATTTAAGCCATTTAGAAACAGCATTTATTGATTATACTACCTATTATTATGATATGATTTTTTAACGTTATTGTTTGTAAAGCTTTTTTATTGTTATGAACATAAACTCATATCATTTTGAACTTAATATCACACAACACTAGATAATTTCTCGGAGTATATCGATTTATTCAAGTTTAATTTCGAACGAATATAGTTAATCGTACATTAGTTATTATAGTGTTAGTACTATTTAAAGTTTGATGGACAAATGTTTTTGCGTAGTCTCACTTGCGTCACTATTCGTCCAAAATTCGATTTATACTCGAAAATACTCGACTTTGGAATGATAAAGAATTAAAAATGTAAATTTTCATACATATTCTAAAGAAACACTTGGTATAATCGCGACCGAGTTATCGAGTTATGACAATAATACGTCGAAATATTTTAATAATAATTTAACGATTCGATAATATTAATTCTCGACGTCGGTACTATATTATATGCATCGTCGCGTCTGTCTCGTGCCGGATTTCTGTGTCGTTCTTCGTTTCCGGTTTTGACACGCCGCGAGCGAAAGTATAAAAAAGAAGAACCGATGCATAGGAATTTCCGCGGCTGCACGGGTTTTAAGTGTCATGATGGGTGTTTTTACACGCTGTCGTGTCTCGCGACAGAGACCGGAACGGGAGACGTGTTGCGAGTCGGAAACGACCACGTCGTTGTGCATAAAAACACGTGAACGGATCTCCCCCGCGTGGTTTGTGCCTAAATATATATATATGACGTGTATTTCTACACACACACACACACATACACATTTATATAATATGTATATGCGGACGCGCGCACAACCTATAAAACACCAGGGAGTTGACAAACTGTGTCAGCTCTCCTTTGCTCGACTAAAAGCACGCGACCGCAGCACGTGGTGGGCGTCCGTCGTGTCGTCGTCGTCGTCATAACCATAAAACATAATATAATACGTATTATTATATATAGATAGATATAAAAGCACATAGAACCGACCGAAACCCGAGACGTCATATAGAACGTAAGCCGACATTAGCTGGTATGCACTAATGCCCATATAATACATCGACGAATTTTTTCACGTGTGCACTACCTATAAATTTATTATGACGTTTTATATTTTATTTATATTTTTTTTTCTACGAGACGTTTTTAAAAGGCAAAGCGATATATCATCGTTTAAATCCTAAACTATATACAAGCCTAAACGGTTATTATGTACATTGCATTTGCATGCCAGCGAAATGATATCAGTCGTAATGGATAGGTACGATACCTATAAATAAAAATAATAATAATTATAGACCGTGGATTTTAAAGTTCTAAGAAAAATACAACACGATGTACAAAAATATGTACTTACCTTTATCTTAAACTGTATTTTCATAATTTATTGACAACGATAAATATTCAACGTTTATATTATTCTTTTACTAGCTCTGAATTCATAATCGCCTTTACGATGCTTTCTACGTCACATCTCACATACGTCTCCACACGAATAAAATAAAACTAATATGACAAAGTAAAATAAAAAATGTTTAAAGCTTTTTCCATTTTTTTTTTTTTATTTGAAAATATTTTGATACAGTTTTACTAATTAATATACCCTTATATATAGTATATAAAATATTATACGAAAATCGCTCTAAAATATAAAAAAATACACTACATTTTTTAATTTTTTAACATTATTGTGATGTATGAAATGCATTTTGCATTCAAAAATCATTGTTTCAGAAATTCCGGAAAAAAAATAAAACTCACATTTAAATCAACGCCATAAATGTATTATATTTTATTATTTTATGACTTATTTTAGAGCGATTGCTCGATTCGTTAGAATTTTAACTAATGTGTAGAAAATAATACTGTTTTGATGTCATTTTAATGTTATTATTATTATATTATGAAATTATTCATATTGCAGTTATCAACGGATTCGTCTGTTTATAATATATACATACATATTGTGCACACTACAAACCACAGGTCGGAACATTATATAGGTTGATGGGTGTATTAACCCGACAACAGTATATAAATACAGCTTTCAGTATTCACGTATTATTTTTATACGTGTCTTGCAGCTAATTATTTAATTTAACTATCCCAAACACGGTGAAACACATGCTGATACGACGTTCTCTCCTCTCAAAACTTGCCGCCTGGCTACTTCCTACATTATAGTGTGTGCGCATCAACAGAATATTATTTACTTATTTTCGACACACCACTACTCTGATATAATTTGTCTATGCGAATCAACCGTATACGAAGACGGTATTTTTTATCTAACTTTTGCATATACAAGAACGTATTGCTGTAATATTATAAGTAAATGGTAATACATTAGCACGAAAACGTACAAAACTCAATGTTATATAGGTACATTATTTATCTCGTCAGCGCGAGGTTATTGGCAACAACGAATCCGATGATGGTCGCGTCGGTCGAGTCTGGCGGTTGTCGACGGAAAGAGCTTTATTTGTGACTGGTTAGCGTGTTTATAGCCCGTCGATGAAAATATTATCATGCTCGACACCGATATATGGAATTCGAAAGCGGTGAAGGCTGAAATACATACAACACAGCGAGGTGATGGGCATTTGGCCGACTGCGGAAGACGCTATACGCAGCGTTACTTGTTATAACTTGTTTATATAGCAGTGACCAATAATTATAATGACCACTACGTCGTGTACCTATAAGTAGGTATATTAAATCAACACACTGTGGTACGACTATACGATGGGGCCTTTTACGGTTTGTCGCGTCCAGCTTGTTTATCGGGTGAAAATAAACGAGATAGGCAATTATTGGAACGGACGGTCAAAATAAATGCGATTGAAATATTATTGTCAAGCGACGTTACCGATGAGCGACGCGCCGTTACGGGTTTAACGCATCTCGCGAAGTAGGCATTCCATTTTCGTTCGGCATGGCAGACTGCCATTTACAGGTCTCGTGAGTTAAGCGTTTTTTTCTTTTTCTTTGATCAAACCACATGGGTAGTTTCTTCCTGCATTTTCCGAACACATTTTACGCGAAATTCAATTTCACTCGTCTCGCATAATATAATCGTATTATTGTACTTTGTCATGTCTTATCGCACTGCTGCCGATTATCTAATATTTGCGGCCACCTTATAATAGTAGCATTTTCCTTCGAGATTTTCTCCCCTTCCAAAACACGTGAAATTGATTGCTATCATAACGACTTGTATCGATTGTTCGGTTCTCCGAGCCTTCAACCCATTGAAAATTGATGTATTTCTATATACGAAGTATATTATATGTGTATATATATATAGGTTCACGACCACGACGAGGCCATTTTCGTTTTTCAAGATGGTTTTGCTAAAAACAGACCACGAATCGGCGGTCCGATCGTAAACCATGTATGTCAGTCGGATGACTCGAGTATATAATACATATATATATAGGAGAAAAAGGCTGGAAAAATAATAATAAAAATCCCGCCGAGAGATAACTTCAGAAACTCGTACGATATTGATAAACCCATTGAAACGACATTATCTTTGTGTCAGCCTTTAGCAGCGCAATATATATATATATATATATAATATATACGATATACGACACAAACAAATCTAAACAGCTGGCCTGTTTAAAAATCGTTTTTATTTTCAATTCCTATTTTATAATATTATCCGTGGATTTTCGTATTTCCTGCAACAGATACTCCATATTGTTTTATAATGTAAGATTTATCTTATACCTGCAATCTGCTAGATGGTTGGAAACAAGAGTCAAATGAGATACATAACAATACGAATAGTTATGGTGTAATATTATGATTAAACAACTGACAAATCTGAACTTTGGCCATATTCAACATATTTAACTTGGCTAAAAAATTTAAAATATTTTTATTTAATACAATAAGTGAAACATTTTTTTTTTATTATTATTAAATGTGTAATATACAAGTATTAAATATAAAATTTTGTTTTAAAATATTATTTAAGTTACAGTTAAGTTTTTTGTCGTATGAAGTGAAAAACAAACGTTATTTGGTACATGTTGAATTTAATCTCATTGCAAAGTAATTTGTAACAAACTCTTATAAAAAAAGTATTAAAAAAGTTTGATGTAAATTTGAAAACTTAATATACAAATAAGCGTTGACATTACATCATTTTATTTAAGTCCTTTAAATAATTCTAATATAAAAATTCAACGTTTAATGCTTAAAGCCAAAAGGTGAGCAAAAATCATAAAAATTCATCTCGTTTTATTCGCCTATAGTAGTTACAGAAATCAGTGATCACGTATTTATATAATAATAATGGTAATATTTACTTAAAATAAAAATTCATAGATCATATAGGTGTACTTTGTATGGTATTATGGTCAGTCCTCGATCCGTCCATGAATAAAATAATAAAAATAATAATATGTAATTTTACGTTCTATATACTATATAGAATACATAGATAATATAATATATAGATCGCGTGTAGCGATCTAATTTCGCCAAGTGACTTTTTTGGTCGTATACTATTATAATATTTTATGTTTGAATTTTCTACAACTCTAGTCGAGTAAAATGATTTATGCATGATGCACTGCATTACTTGGTGATTTTTTAACGATAGTACGGCGCTTATTTTCTCTAAAAACTTTTTGGAAACAATTTTTTCTTTTATAAAATTCGAAATACTATACATAAGATTTAATATTTTTCATCTGTGTTATTTTTTAGGTTTCATACTTTTTGTTGCCGTTAAAAAGCGACAGCCGCCATTTATATTTAATTCCACAATTCTGTAGGAGTAGATTGTAGTTTTCTAACAAAACACTTAAGTTACCTACAAACGCTGATTATTGAATCATTATAGTTTATTATTTATGTACCTACGAGCGTTTAAAGCTTAAAATTTTGTGTACACCAATCTCCATGTACGTGTCATCGTCAAAGTACGGAAAAAAATTATTTTAAAATTGAAGGCGATATCATTATTTTTTAGTTACTGTTCTTAATATTAGATTTAGTAGGTATTAGGTACTACTATTACTAAGATGTTTTAGTTAAAATATTATAGCTACCAACAATATCATTTAGTTACATTTACGATAAAAAGACAGTTTGATCGTATCCATTATCAATGTTAGCCATTTCTACTATAGTTAATTACATTATATTATATTGTATTATTGATAACTCTACTAAGTATGATAACAGGTTTAATAATTTATTTTAGTATAATAAATTATCATTATTTTTTAATATTTATTATAAAATAATATAAAATATTGCTATTTCAACTACAATAATTGTTTAACTAAACCTATTAACTTAAGCTAATAGTTTAGCTGTTCCCTAGGAAACTATTTTTTTCATAAAAGAAATAAATATAAATTGATCTCTCGGAATCGCACTCCGCTCTTCTGTGATAATGTCATTATTCACCGTTCGTGAAAAATTGAATTGCTAATAATTGATAAATTCACATAAATAATAAACCGTTGGTTCGGTTTAATTGGTATTCGTAGAATAGTTTCTGAAAACTTTCAATATGACAGTACCAACTACCAATATACTGCAATTAAAAATGACTATTGGTATTCAGTGTTGTATACGAGTGTGTACGAGTACCGAACCTAATCGAAACTACCTTTAAATACGCAAATACGATATTGTGTTTGTTTCGATAAAGTTGAATAGTTCAGGAACGCGTTTAAATAATTTAAATTGGCCGAGAAACACTGAGCGACGGAATAGTGAACCATATAAATCACCGTGGCATGGCGGCGAGGTATCGGGGAAATATTACGTTTCTCGTGCAACAACTAACAAGCCGCCATGTATAGAGTAAATTACGGTGACACACAATATTATCGTGACCGTATAAAATATTGCTTAAGAAATCACTTGTAACAATTATTAAACATCCCCCTAATCCGTCTTACCCATAAATATATTACCGGGCTATTTTTGTCGTGTATAGTGTGGGTACGACTGGGTATAGAGAGAAACAGCATATTAATATGTATTATAAGTCTAAATTATTGAATTTAGATTTCGGAAAGAAAATAAAACGAGAACTTAGGAATTAGTCTCAATAATAATCGTACATTATTATAATTATTGTGTAATTTGTTTACTATCTCGCGCATATTTTTAATTTATTTAGAAAAAACGCAAAAATAAATCGTTAAGTAGATAAATAAAATGTAATAATAATTCTGTAATTTACATTACTATGTAATCTACTCGATTATAATTATGACTAATTATATTCTGCTAAAGCATCAACCAGTAAAAAAATTGTAAACTGCTGTTAAAGCCACTATAATTAAGCACAACTTGTTGGCTGGTGTGTTATTATTGTACAGTTAAATTATATTTTAATTATTTATAATACAGAGCAGAGTTATACATAAGTAATCCAATGATAAAAATTAAATTATTTTTAGTCAATTGGTTGTTTAGATTATAACTTATAATTTGATTACATTATTATTTATTTATAATATTGTTTAATTAGAGAGGAAAGTAGCTAATGGTACGACTATAAACTCATAATACTATACGCTATTTATTACAACCATTAATAAAATAATTTAATAAATTAATATTATCTTTAAAATTTAAATAAAGTATTTTTTACATTTTATAGTATAGGATTTTTAATAGATGTAAAGAGACCCGTAATGTATAATTTACAATATAAAAGCGTTCTAATATTGGTGGGTAATTTAAATATACAATAATTATTTAATAAACCTATAATTTGAAGAGACGAAGGGTTGAGTGTGTCTAAAAAGTTATTAAGTTCGTATTTAAAAAAGTATTATTTTTAATTTTTTATAAAATGTATTGCGCCATAATTGCGTTAGTAACGTTAGTATACGTCAATTTTATCAGTGAAATACTGAAATCAGTGGATTATTGTTATTAATCGTTTACACCAAAAGCTGTAGAGCTAGCCAGTGTGTGCTTCTTCTAATACTATGAAATAGTTTGTTAATATTACATTAAACGAAAAACCACTCAAGAGTGAGTGCTACCCCAGATGCTATAAATTATTATATGTACGGTTTGACTGCACCGGCGTACACTGTATAGCTATAGGTTACTATTATAGTAGCTCATGATTAATATATGATTACTCAAGATACGTGGTCGGGGTTTTCGGACACCAGTGCTTTATTATATTTTTGTAATTTTTATTAAAACGTCAATTTTTGACAGTAAAAGTTAATTCGGTACAAGTTGTTTGATTAAACGAAAAAACGAATTCGAGAAAGAAAAACAAGCAGCTGTCGTTTACCAAACTTCAATCACTGATTTTTTGATGAACGAATAATCGACGACTGTACAGACTCATATTTGGTTGAATTTTTCGAGGATAGAGTCTTGTGATACCCAAAGTTTACAGCCCGTACCCCGATTACTATTAATAGGGTCCAAGGACTCCAAGAATGTTGTCATATCTATAAGTTGTTTCCTTATAGTTTTATCGAAATTAATTTACAAAATCTATTATTTCAAATTTTTTTTTGGATTGTATATAATAAAATTATCAAATAATTCTTCTAAAAACAATAAATTATCCATGACCGGAGTAATGTGACCTTGCAATATCATACAATGATTTCAGTTCGGTTTCGACTAATCGTCGTTACCCGACTAATGACATATTTTTGTAGTTATAGGTACATTTATTGGTACTGGTCTGATCGGTTTGGTTATAAATAAAATATATTATTAGAATTTATTTTACTGACATATTTATACCTAGTCCAACTGTGTTTTTGATACTTAACCAAGCTGCATATTAATAAACTATATTTTGACTGGGCTGTATAAAATGATTGCGCCCGCACTGATAAAAACCATATTGCGGCACTACAGTTGCGCTGTCGCCCAAAAGTGGCTGTTAAAAGTGACCGTCAAAATGTTGTTGGGATGCGATAAGAAGGCACCGCTTACTGCGAACGATATTTATTCAAAATATTACTATTATTACCAAGATTTATTGTTCCACCACACCGCTCGTGGTTCCGGTTTCCGTTTTTCACGCAATATAACGATATATTTATTTCGATTTCGTATCAACGACCGCACATAATGGTTCGATATCGATTTAAAAATTCGGTTAGGAGAACACCCGAGCCTGTTCGGTGGCGATCCGAAACATTAATATCTATGTAAAAAACGAATCTTCCGAATCAACCGGAACAATTATAATAATACCCGTAAAAACCATTGAAAATATGCAGTAAGCCCGAAAACCGTAGTTGTAAGTACAACCCGCGAACGAAATTTTATTTTTCGAAACATTTGAGTCAACTGTTAGCGTTTTTAAATATTATACGATCGTCAATAGCCAGAGCTCGATTTCATTGATCGTATTAAATACATAATCTACTCGCATTATCCAGTAGTGACTCCGGGAAGGGGAGTAGGTCACTGCTAAATTATTACCCTGACACCTTGGGATTTAATTAGTTCATTTTAATATGATAATTATTGTCAATACTAAAATAAAATAATTTATAATAATTATTACTAGAAAATATTATTAAAATTTTGAAATATAACAAGAGTTTTTATTGTTAATAATGTGCTTGAACAGTAACCGGTAAGACAATTTTTCGGCGTAATTTGTTCTGCCAGTGTATTTAATTCCTTCCACTCCTCTTAACGTTTTGTCACAATCCCCAGCATTATCTATATTACTATAGTATTATCCAAATGTTAATTAAAAATGCGTTTTGATATGTCTAAATCCCAGAGATAGGTATTTGAGTAGACTCAATTTAATCTGGCTAAATAATATTACTGCAGTAAGCATCAACAAGCGAAAAAAATAGGTATTAAAAATAAATTATATGGTACGGGACTAGTTACAGATATAACTATTTATATTATAATAATAAGCTGCGTTGTAAAAATATTTTTGAAAAAAATTTAAGTCCTTTTTAAATATAATTTTTTAATAATTATATTAACTTATTGTATGTGTGTGTGTGTTTTATCTTTAAAAGGATACTGTTCTTAATTTTGAATATCAGTAAGGTGTTTAAGATGCTTATTTTTAAAATTCTTAATATTTTTATTAGAAGTAGAAAACAAATGTTTGGAGGTAAGTTTTGAAGGAAACTTGTTCATGCGTTCAATACAGTAAACTATTATTTAAAATAAACTCAAATGCTTGACGATGGACAGTATATAGTACACAAATTATTTGATTACTAATACTAAAATACTTTAGAACACTGATAACAAGTGTAGCATACTCTTCCAACTCACCCACCCGCCCATTGAGGTCGGCGAGTGTTAAAAACTGTTTCCGTTCAGGCCCAGCGACTTTTGGGTGCCTCTGTGGGTGCTTCGTCGGGATCACGTAATGTACAAAAAGGGTTGACGGTAATGTTCGTTGCACAGACAGACGACGAGAGTCCATAAATAGAGCCACTGCCATGTATAACATATTCGTATATTTATACTGTACACAAGACTGTGATTATTATTATGCTGTGCGCGACGACGGCGACTCCCGACTATAGTGTGCGTATTTCCGGAGGGCGTTATATTTCTTTTTAAAAATCATGTTTTTTTTTATTATTATTATTTTCAGACATGATTTTTTTTTTTTTTTTTTTTGGTAACAGCGCATAAAATGAGAGTGAGTCCTTACCATGGATACCATTCGAACCCCCTCGAATGGACTTAGAAAAATACTATGTAAATAACATACACTATTTTCTTAGTAATATTGGTAAGTATTTTAACTGAATAAAATCTTTTGTTTTCCTCGAATTTTTATGCGAACGCCAACAGATTGTATTTATTTTGAAAATAAATTATAAAAACTAGAGTATACTTGCAACTGTACAGTCGGTTTGAATTCAATAAATTCAATAAGTTACTGTAGGTGGGCGAAAAAACAATTCTGAGCAAAAGCAACGCACAATTTCAATTTAAAAAGTTAACGCTTATTAAATTTTCCGCATGCCTTTTCGATATTTTTACATACCAGTGACAACAACTTCGGAAGGATATTGTATCACATTTTCAAACCTTAGGTATATACATTTAAATTTAGGTTAAATTTTAAATGCAAAATAATGAATGTACTTTTAGGATTTGAATAACAGTTACTATTATAGTTACTATTAAACAACAGTATAAAAACTACATAATCTTGCTATATAATCTATAGTAAAATTTTTATAATTTTATATCAAATTTTAAAAGTTTGTTCCTTTCCCAAAAAACAGTTAGTATCTCTTTTCCATATTTTATGCTCCTTAAACTCGTTTATTTATATAATCGTAGATACTCCAATTACGTGATGATTGGTCGGTGGGTTCTCGAAAAACTGATTATATATTATATTGCTAACTTTTGCAGTTACTATGTTTTGCTAACTTTGTCGTCGTTCTTTGTAATATATTTACGCTCGTGGACTATAATGTTATTATCATGGAAGATGAATTTGATAATTTCAAGATCAAATATTGCAAGTAGAAAAATGTAAAATGGCACGTTTAAATGTTTAATATAGTGCTCTTAAAAGTTTTAATATAAATAATTTGAAGATTTTGTACAGTTCCCGAGATATTGCCTGCAGCCGGTTCACGATAAAACAATTGTCTGCTTGTCTGCCATTATGGATTTACTCAAACAATTTTTGGTCTACGTTTAAATTTCCATAACGCGCACTAGTGCATTACGGTGGACAAAATAATAATATAATAGATAGTTTCGAATAAATTATTTTTTATATATTTAGCAATCTGCCGTTTTATTTGTGAATTATGGACGAGGCGGTTTATTGTCGACAAGGCGTCGCAAACAGACAGAGCAAATGTCTATAATATAACGTTGACGTATATTGTACATGATGTAATAAAACACTGAGACGTTTTTTTTGAGAAAAAAACAACTATATAAATCACATTGCGAACATGTCCGAAAATCGGTTACGCGTTACTAAAACCTTACCGTGGACCAGTCGGCAGTAATATTGAGACTGATGATTATTATTTAGTTACGTAATGTCCTATCTGTTATATAATCTAGATAACTATTCCCAATTGTCTATTAAAAGGTTATCTCAGATAAAAAAAACTAGTCCCTCTAGTCTAAATTAAATTTTAATTTTACTCACTAAAGTCGTTTATTTCTCATGATAATATACTTTTATTTTAATAAGATATTTCTATTTTTATCCAATCAGTACGCTTATATCAATTCTCTAAAAGTTAATTTTGAATACCATTATAGTTTGTATTTTTGATTTAAAATGTCATGTCTTTTGGACTGTTTAGGTATTAAACGTTCTAGGAAAACTGAATTAAAAGCGTTAAAATTTAGATTTTGTGAAATTCGAGTTTTGTCATTTTTCGTCATTCCGAAATTATTGACGATTCTTAAAATTCTTGAAATTCACACTACATATACGATTTACTACTACTTACGACGGTCAAAAAAATGTCTAATAAGTTATTTTTTTGTTGGTGTTTTAAAAACAATAGATTTTGATATGGTTTTTAAGTTCTAGTTTAATTAGATTTAATACTTGAAAATGTATTTTATTGCAAGTTTAATTAATATTCCAATAATTTAAATAAAATCGAATTATAAAAATTCAAAATGTCTAATTTATATTATGTTCGAAACGTAGTTATTTGTTATAAGCACTATCTTATGGTTTTAACGTTACGAAGGCAATTTGTTCAATAATGAAAGATTTTCTAACACTACCACGATCCTAGTCGAACGCGGTACGTGGATGTGTTGAATATATATATATATATATATATATATACATAGAATGTGTTTATTATGGGATGTATACCGTCGCAGTCGTCGGCTAAAACAAATTTGGCGTCCGATCGATTTGTTTTTTTCCGCAAACAACGCAGCAATATTATAAAATCTATATATTAATATACTATATATACTTATTATACTATTACATGTACCTATACGTTTATAACGGTAAAATAATTATACTACGAAAAATATACTGCTCTACAGTATAGTTGGTGGAAAACACGCATTTACCGGAATAATTATGTACACATAATATAGTGTTTAATGTTTATAATATGTATGTACCAAATATGCGTTCACGCGTTTTATTTAAACGAATGTAGTTACAATGTACGTCCCGCCGGTTTTAATTAAAACTCCATTTTATCATTTTTATTTTTTCGGCCAAACAACATCCGGCCAAACGCAATAAAAACGAATGGACCTGGCCTAAAAATAATAATTCTATAGGTATACAGAACATGCCGTACATGGAATTAAAAAAGTCTTAAAATATAATAAGGACATAATACTAAAATCGTAGAACGAACTGCGCCGGACATGTATATTATTATTATAGGATTTGGTTGCCAAATGCCGACGATTTAGTGTAGCTATCTACATAATGTACCTACATATATATATGTAGGTACACAGATAGAACAAAAACGACGTCGTCAAAATTTGATAAAAAAAAAATGTATTAATTAAAATAATATTATATAGTAGTAAAGGTATACCTACTGCAGTGTTACAGCGTATACACCTTAATGTTGTATGTTTGCATATGGCATGTTAATAATTGTATCCCAATTTTAATAAGAAAAAATTCTAATTATTAGACAGATATGATGTATTGTGACACGAACACAATTTACCTAATCTGTAAATCAAATTTTAACAACAAGCGAAACTCGAAAGTATCAATGATTAATGAATATAATATGTATATTTCGGCTTACGTGATGAATCTACTGGTGTATATACAATATAATAAGTGATAAGAGTGATGGATATTCCTTTGACCTTTTTTAAAATAACTTTTTGCATTCCACAGATACAATGTATTTATACATAATATGGGTATTTTTATAGTGCAGAAAAACACGTGTCCTTGATAGTTGGTGAACAATGTGCGTAAACTGTAAATAACAATAATAATTATTGCTCAATCGACCAATATTGATTCTGAGAAAGTAAACATTGATATTCTAATTGTATACACTATGACTATATATTATGAAAAATTAATGTAAGTATTAAGTACAATAGTTCTAATAGCTATAACTAATAATGGGTTTGTCTTATTAGTATGTCATCGAAATGCTAAAATTATATACCAAAATTTGACGTGCGTGAAGTGTTCCCTCCAGAATTTGTCTGATTGACTCCAGTTCCACCAATGTTTTGTAACTCATATTTTAGAATTAGTAAATAATTACTTTGAGCGCTATAAATATATTTGTCTTGGAAATAATTAAAAATATGTAGGTATTAGGTGTCTATATAGAATATATTCATCCATGGTATTATATTGTATCTTTAGGTAATAAACTTATATAACTAATAGAAATATAGTATTGGGACTTTTATAAAAAAAAATTATATAATACTTGTATTTTATTTAGGTACAGAGTTACAAGTTTTCTAAGAATAACTTTGAATACAGTTTATTTTAATTTTATGAATTACAGGAGCATTTTTTCAATTATTATGTTTCCTAATTCAATTTTAATCTTTTTATTTTACTATTCTTGTTATTAAAAAATAACATTTTTAGAATTTTCAAAATATATTTTTCGTGGTTAGGTTAGGTCCACGGTCGATTTGACAAAGCTGCGAGTCAACTTTAAGCACGTAAACTTTTAAGTCTCGAAAATAGACGGCTAGATATGAGTTATAAACGTCAATGATTTTTATGACTATTGAATATATTACATATATAAATAATATTTAAATAAAATAAAATATATAGTTTTAGCAAAAACTATTTTACTTCTCTACTGATATTGGATTATTAGGTATACCTATATTGTCGTGGCAACGTGTTTTGCGAGTATAATGTGATAACATTATAATTCACATTAATTCGTCCGAAGTTTCCAGTCAACTCAGTGGCGAGGGAGGAAGCACCCGCGAGTCAGTTAAAGTTCTAGTAAATCCGTATATCCTACTCAAGAAACCCCTATAAATACGTCACTGGAAGAATCTATCCGTTAATGGAACTTCCTGACTTGTGCGGCTGTATTTATTCATAGGATATTCATAATATCATATAATCTATGTATTACATATATATATATGCGTCCGGCACAGGTCTAAACGTCAGCGGTTCGGTATAATATGTATACCTAAATCGTCGACAGGAAGGTGTTTCGCTACGACGGGATTTTAATTCAAACTCGCGGAAATCTTCGGACTTATTTTGTTTATATCTACGTCCGGAGTTCTATACAGCGTTATTATTATTATTATTATTATTTTTTGTTCACATTTTAGCACATCGCACAGCAACACAACCTTTCAAAGGTTTTTACTACACTGTAACATTTTAAAACACGCGGTACGCCGTAGTGTTCTTCTGCATGTTAATTCGACTTGGAAGAGTCGTTGTCGTCGCCAAAGCGCGTTTAGCGATGCGTTAACACTCGTGTGTATATGTGTGCACGTGTGTGTATGTGTAAGTGTGCGTATGTATATAGACGCTGCAGGTCGTGCGCGCTGTGAACAAAAGAGGAAAAAAAACTGATGTAAGTATATATATATATATATATATATATATATATAGTGATAATACGTTTGCAGTGTGGGTAGGAAAAAAGGAAGAGCCGAGAGACGCACGTTTTCGTTGAAGCGGCGGCACTCGGCCGGATTATTATTATTATTATTATTTATTTTTTTTTTTTTTTGACTCTGCCCCGATAACGCGCCAACATAACGTACCCATTTATTATACGGGCCAATCAGCCCGAGTATTACAGCCTCCCCACTGTATCCTTTAACTTAACAATTATTCATATTCTGATCTCTGAAATTGCTTAGCTTAGCGCAGGTACTTCACCGAGGTTTTTCAAACTATTAAGGATTGTCCCGTAGTGACACCAACTTATTATATTTTTTTTAAGAGAACCGCACTTTTTAAATATTATTAATTATTCATTGAATTTTAATAAATTCATTAAACGAAGAAAATTTGGAGATGATCATACCTAGGACACCATGTGCATTTAATAATTTTTTCAGTTCATTTGTATATAATATATTATTTTGTATTATGATCATCGAAAAATGCTTCATGGCAAGTAACAGATATACATATATTGTATATGGAGAACAGACATTTATTATTAGTCTTGTCGACTGCGGGTTGTGCATATTATAATTAGGTGTTTACGCATTATACAACATATATTTAAAAAAGACATTATTATTTAATACGATCATAACCCTGAAATTTAGCTATATAAATTAACAATAAGATTGAAAAAATTACTCTTTAAATAGAACAAATTACAATTTTTTTAAAAATATATTTGGTTTTTGTTAGTCTATTTTTTTCATTTCAAAACTCTTATTATATCATGTTTATCAGGTGTATGTTTAAACTTATACACATCACCAAAACTAAATACCTATATTGGCTATATTATATATTATTTCTACAATTTTATGGATTTGATTCGGCCCGAATCCAATTTAAATCGATGGGATAAATATTGTTTGTATACATACTTAGATACGACTAGACATCGAGCCGTAGACCGAATGAACGCGATATAGGCACTATCAATCCATAATGTTATAACGCAATATCGCGTCGTTAGTTAACCAATCGGGAATAAAAATATAATCTCCACACCTCTCCCGTCGTCGTGCTAAGTCGGGATATGGTAGTGTTCACGACGAGACGATGCTCGGCGATCAACGGGGGAGAAGACGCGAGCCGACGATAAGCGAAAATTAAACCCGACGAAATATAAGTCACCCACTCGCCACCCTCAGATACCGCCCAAGACGTGTACGTGCCTCGGCAGCTCGTCACCAGCGACGCGGAGAAAATTATTTTTCGCCCGTCCGTCATCATCCGCGGCTTTTATAACACACCCGGTCGTCTACCTATATGTATGTATATATATTTAGGTTAAACCATATATAACTTGTGTCATACGTGCTATGTGTCCATGTATATATATATATATATGACTGCTGCAGGCGAGTATACAAGCACGTATATCTGTATATATAACATTATACACGTATATAGTCGGTATACACACGATACAATATACATGTATACAGTCAGTGCGTACGTGCGCTGCTGCAGTGGCCAATATACATGTATGTATGTATGTATATATATATATATACACTTATATTTACACGTGCGTTTGGATCAATTTAAAGTCATGTCCTCTGGCTGAGTTATAATGGTGTGCAGTCGGTTCGTCTCAATCTTGAAGCAGCTCGGTGCAGTTATTTTAATATACTCCGCAAGAGTGTCTGCACAGTGCATAATTATCTCATAACTTAGTACATAATAATATACGAATGTCACTTCAATATAATATACAGAGCGATTAAAAATAAAAACGCGACTCACTCAATTTAAATATGAGTTTCAGATATTTTAAAGTCATACCTATTTAAACAATATTAAAAAAAATACATATATATTATATCTTTTAATGTTACATAATATTATAGTTATTTGAATGACGAGATTAATTTTTAACTTAAAATCCAGAATAATATGTAGAATATTATTTTGATAATAATTCTGATGCGTAAAATTGGGTTTTTAATGCGTACAGTTGATAAATACTTAAAGTTTTTATGAGCGGAGTGTTGCACCGCTGTAGCGCAAAGGGATAGTCTATATTATACCCTGCTAAATCTACTATTCCGCTCGTCTAAGCGTTCAATACTTGCGAAAAATTTATAACTGTTTTGAAATTCAATTTTTTTTTTTATATTCAAGTTCTCGGAAAAATATTTTGCTGTATACAATTCATAATAATATATGCCATGGTTTAAAAAGATAAAACTTGAAAAAAAACTATAACGATAACAAATTGTAAAAAGTATAACTTTACTTCGAAAATGATGTCCTAAAAATACGATAATACTTTTCAAAGTAATGTAGGTAAGGTAACAATTAAAATAATCACTCGGTATATGCAGAATGTACCTGCATGATATTATAATGCATATAAAAAAAAATATTGTATTTTTTTATTTTTTTGGGCCACCACATTTCTTTTCCGCCCTGAGTAGAGCATCTACGCGGTGTTTATAGGAGTTACGAATTCACGATATTATTATCACTAACATTATTGCAATAAGATTGTTACTGACAACCCAACAAGCGCTACTTTATATAGTGTTTAAGAGGACGCCATACCCGCATGTTTTGTCATGTGTTGTATAGCTTTAATATTAGAGTAAGTTTACCTGTTATCAAATTTAAAGGTAAGAATATTATCTAGACAATGACATATTATGCTTTTATTGATATTATTATTTCAAAGTGAATTATAGCTATGCAAAATATTACAACTTTAAAATGGTCATAACTCACTTTAAAATGATAATATCAATAAAATCATAAGTCATTGTCTAGATAATATTCTTACCTTTAAATTTGATAATAGGTAAATTTACTCTAATATAAAAGCTAACGTCACAAAATGTATTCTGCTGAACGGAAATTTGTTATGATGTACGTTAGTAAGACAGAGACAACACATGCGGGTGTGGCGTCCTCTTAAAATGTAACGGTGCGTTGAAAGGTTATACAAAGGCTGCGTGGTGGCTTCGCATAGCACAATCGGTATTACAATACATAAATTGTACGGCCATTTATGGCGGACAAGATTATTTCGATTTTAGTCCTCTGTTTTCTGGTTCCTCTCGAGTGTCACATTTGTACATACTAATTCGGAATACTATTATACGAATTCGGAAGTTACCACTAAATATACCAATATATTATACAATTATTATTTAGTGTAGTGTTCATAGTAAAGGGTATCACTAAATATTTAAAGTGAACAGTCATCTTGAATTGAAATAGAGTTTTCTTTTGAGGAAAGTGTGAAAGGCAGTATCAAAATATACATTTCGAGAAAATGTTCTTATTTTCAACAATTTCTTAGACATTCTTTGTACATCAGAACTTTGTTTTTATTTTTATTTTTTAATTGGCGGCAATATTTTTTTTTCTTATTACAAAATTGACAAATAAGAGTTCGTCGAAATTTACGAATAATTGTTGTTTTTAATGATGTAACGATATTTTAACATTGTTTATTATATTCTCGGAAATATCCCCGATATAGTGAAATGACTATTTTTACACAAAAGAGATGTAAATAAGCGTTAATGTTTATTAAATAACAAAACCCAAACTTACGAATTTTGTACATTTTGTAATATATGTTAGCTATAATATTTTTTCGTAAATTAAGTTATGGAATATATAATGAATGAAGAATAGATAATTAGATTGATATTATTCGAAATTTCAACTTACCTACTCTAAGTTTGTAAATTTTTCTTTTAACAAAAATTAATTTTTCTAAAAAATTGTTAAAAAATATAGTCTATCTGAATCTGTATAGAAAAACTGAAATAAGGTAAGCTATACTCCGCGCATGCTTGTATGAAATTGTATATTGTTTCAAATTATATACTTCGGTACTTTCTTTGACATACCGAAAAGCAAATTTAAATCCGAGGTCATCCAGCTGAATTATTTAGTGGTACCTCTTAGCGCGGACACGCTGCAAATACTATGATACGTGAAACGCCGGCTGGAAATAATATTTCCTAACGTTTTGTTATCTAGTGACGGAAGTGAGCGTTGTGTGCATTGTAATAATACTATATGCGTGTAGGCCCTAAACGCATGTTGGAACAGTGACGTCGAATGAAACTGCCACAGGAAACATCCGTTTATGCGAAACGTACTACTTGAGCGAGTTGAGCGACGTTATTCTTTTTAACTAAATGTGATGATAACTGATAAGTTTTAGAAATATAACGATTCAAAAACGAAATCTAAGCATTGGTAAATATTTTTTAAACAGAACATCGTATAAACATTTTATGAATTTGAAAATATATATTTAACAGAATGTAATACACGTATCACGATTTGTTTGTGTATGATTACAATCTGTTTGAAATCTGAATGTTTGAATATTAATAACTCGTTTTAAAACCAATATTTAAATTAATTGTTTTTTATCATTCTATATATCAACCATAAAGTATATGTGTATTGTATATGCCATTAAATTATGCATATATTTTCCAAATGTATAGAATGTTCATAAGTTATTCAGACAGTCGGAAACTTTTTTTATTAATATCATAATGTCTATATTTAAGTCACAACAAATTATATTCAAAAAACATTCTTCGAACAATAATAATATTATGTAATGAACATCACCATAAAGCTGAATGCGAAACAGTCAAATAGTAATAATAATAATTATACTGAACGGATAAAATTAATTATAACATTTTGCATTATCCATTAATATTATGTACCTATCTGTTTGTAGGTGTATACTGTATAGACAGCGTGTTGGACGAATAAAGTTTCTCTCATTGAATTTGAATGATTGATGTACATAATAATTACGATTAAAAATAAACTTTCAGTCAGTGCCTAATGGTGAATGGGAAAAACTCTGTACAACAAACTAAATTTGAAAAATTGATTTGCATTTAGACAATAATAATATTATTATAGAATGTAATTTGACGATAATCGACAACAAATAGACCATCGTTGTAACTCATTCGCAATGACGATTCAATTGTCAACAATGTACGCAGAGGATTTTGAAATTCGGTATAGGTAAACACAATACAAATATATATATATATTTTATAGTTAAAAATTCGTCGAGTTTTAGTATTTAATCAGCGAATTACTGTCCGCAACAAACGCACATGACTATATTACGGTACACACAACCATTACTATGATTTACTACAATTACTATGATGGAAGCTTATTCTTCGTATGCCCCACTTTTGTTTATTCTTAATCTCGAAACATTAGATCAGTGTCGTTTACGTTTGGACTTATTATTTAAGCTTTTGGCCGGAAATGTGGAAATGTGTTCCTGAATTCTTAAGTATTTTATCCTTTTTCAATCCATCCAGTAGAGCACTACCTAAATACCTTTTTTATTTTGAAAATTCTGATAAAAATTGTGTTCACGCGCATCGATTGCATTAGCACTATTATTCTATTATTATAATTATTATTATTTTGTTCCGAATGATTGTACAACATTCATCTAAATATCATATTATAATTGAGCTTTGCCCGTTAACATTAAAATAAACAAACGGATACGTTAATATTGACAATATTTTTATTATGTGTTTTGTAATGATTTTTCACAAACAACAATGTATACAATAGCCGCGATATTTATTATAGTATCGGTAAAAATTCAAATTTTACAAAAAATATTATGGATAAAGGAAATGTGAATACATGATGATAATTAAAAATATGTATTTAATTTTTAAATGTACTCAACATAATTAATGATGCGCTGGTGGAGTCTCCGTGTCATTATTCATTAATGATTATGATATAATTAACCTGCAGATTTTTTATTTTGTTTGACCTACAGCAAGAGAATTAAAAAAAATATAGTGAATATTTTATAAAAATTAAATTTTAAATAAAACATTATTCGCTGAATATTGCTTTTCGGCGAAAAGTATATAATACTTATATTATGAATTATGTTTTTAAAAATTCGGGTAATTACGTATTCCTCGCTGATGATGATAATAAATAATAATGATAATATTATAGTTTTGTAAAACGTAAAAGGGTGCAGATTTTTTTAATCATTAATTTTACATTAATCAAATCGGCAAGTTAATATCGTTTTATTTGCAGACTATAGGGTTGAAATTCAATTTGGTTGTACATGCGTTTAAAACAGCATGCGCCGCGGATAAGGTGGAGAGCTAATATAAATTGATTAAATCTAAAATACAGGTTAAGGTTTTTACTCACGGAAGTATTTTCTTTGCCGTACCTACTTTCGTTAATTAAATACATAAGCTGACAAAGGAATGTTGGGCGTACGATTTTCTGGGATATTAAAGTAATCAAAGTATTCGTTAATTTGATTTATTTTTTTTTCAATCACACACACACGAAACGTACGAAAATGTTGTAATGAGTAGCGTGATAGTGTTGAATTTAAGAATTTCGTGACCATTTAGATACCCAATTATACACTAAAGAAAATATATTTGTTTTATAAATAATATTTCTAATAAAATAAACGTATATAATGATATGTTTAAAATAATTTAATTTCCTTCTTGGATTGTGATCCGGAAAACGTTTTAATTATAATATTATTTACCGTGGGTGTTATGTATCACTTTTGCAGATGTTTAATTTTTAATACAGTCAAGTCTTTATTCTATATTGATAAGGATAATATTATTATGAATTATGGTAACATTAATTAAAAAAAAATAACATTTCAATCTTATTGGTTTATATAAAAATAACAAACCGCAAAAACGCGGTCGACGCAGCTCCGCAAGGAAAATACTATAATATATTATCATATTACATTATTATCCGCAGAGCCTTCTGAAATTCGTCATGTTTTGTTTGTCATAGAAAACATTTTATATATCAATCCTACCCATTGGTTTTATGATGCGACAATATTTTCTACAAATACATGATAATATTTAATAGATCAAAATTACCAAGAAAACGTAATAATATCATCAAAGCCAGAGACCGTGCGCTGCTGTATGAAATATACTATCATGAATTCGAATGATATATTATATTAATCAGGCGACGTACATATTAATTAATGCATTTTTGTACGTTATACTATAAACTTATCATATTATCACATAACGCTACAGATGTTTGACGTAAAGTTATGGTTTCCAGTTTTTTTTTAAAACAGAGAATTGTGAAAAGGATGTCAAATTCGAAATGTTCGCAGTGTATAAATATATTTATTCCATAAATGTCCCGAGTTGACGTGGCTTCTATAGTCTCTCGGATAGGAAAAGTTTTTCTTGCTAAATTTTGAATGAGTGCCGCGAAACCAAAAACTTTCATTACTCATTAATTCATATTCATCATACTATATATACTACACCCACGACGGTGGTCATTGAAAACTGAAAACGATTTTCCGGAGACTTTCTTCATCTACAAAGTGTAGGTCAGAATATTATGTTCTAATGTCTAACAGCTGAAGATGTAGTTTAATAATCATAATAATATTTATTTTCAGCGAATCAATGAACATAAAACAAATATAATGTACGTACATAATATTATATAACAATAAAAAGATTCTAAATTTCTTTATAAGCATTACTTGTGATTGCGTTTTTAAATTGAATTGCAATATATCTAATATCAGGTTTACATTTAATTATAAACAATATAAACATAAAGGAGTAAAATCGACCATTTTTAAGTATAATATCTTAAGTGCATTTAAATTATGAAATTTATTTTTATTAATTTAAAGTATTAAGTCACTACTATAGGTAAAGATCTTTTTATACCAAATTGTAAGGAGATGTGAGCACTAACATTTATATTTTCTTTGAAGTGTGTAATATAGTGACATGAATAATATTATTTATAAATGTATAAAAGGAGAATAGTACACTTTTATAATATAAATAATTAATAGGTACTAAGTAAATTTAACGAGTAATAAATAAATTTATTATTTAAAATCCTAGTTAAAAAATAAATTGAATTACAATTATTTAAGTAAACTTAAAGGAATAATATGAGAATAATACTATGTTAGTTCTTTAAATTTTTTTTTTTTATTTTGCTCCCTTCATCCTCTAAAATGTCATCTTGGGTGGTTATGTGTTCAATTATATGAATATACACATAATAGTATAATAGTTTTAAAAAAATTAAATAAATATCGAAGATAGGGTTTAGTTTTTTGTCTGCAAAGATTGATTTAGAGTTGTCTAAATTGTTAATATTTGTTGTCAATTATAATAACTGGTACAACAATACATTTAACATACTATTTATAAATGTTAAAAAAAGATACACCGCGAAATGAGAATTTAAAAAATACTGTGAATCTGTATGAGTAGAACACGATTGAGAACGTTCTTACCTGTTAAATTTTATGCAACGTTGCCACATTAATTAAAAATAAAAATAATAAAAATACAATATACAATATATATAAGATATCAATCACTATATTTTGGTTACAAAATAAACTTACCTGAAATCTATATTTACAAACAACATATTTTTCAGCTTAAGATTAAAAATTAAAAAAATTAATATTTATTTACAATATATTTATATACCTATTTTATTTGTCAGCTTAAGATTAAAAATTTAAAAAATCAATATTTATTTGCCAGTATATACACTTAGTCTGAAAATAAACTCCCAACTTCTAAGTCTGGACATATTGCCATAAGTTGTATATAAACGCCTAGCTATGATAAGATTTTTATCGATGATATGCTATGTTATACCTATAATTTATTATTAACCGTCGACAGTATGCCGAATGTCTCTTGTTAATCGCAAGAATTGTCGTACATTTTATAAACAAATTGTGAAAAATCAGTTTACACATTTTATACTTACAAAACAACGTTTCAAAACACCAAAAAGAGATGCTTTTGCATCAAAATCCCAGCCCTAAATATTATTACTAAAAGTTAAGATAAATGACAACGTCGCTAGAAAAATCGTTCTCAATCGTTTGATTTTAAGGTACAAAATATTGTTTCTTTGATCTGCCGACATCGTTCTCAATCGTGTTGCTAAAAAGGTAAAACGTTCTCAATCGTACAACACCGATCTGTATATTCAAAAAAACCCAATTTGAGAGTGACGCGGAATGTGATAAGTATTATGGTGTAAAATCTGTTTATTTAGCATTGCGTTCAGTATAATATAACTAGGTCGTCTAAATTCCTAAAATACCTGACCTCACCTTTAAATACAAAAAGATCCGTTTTATAATTCAAATATAAATTGGAAAAAAGTAAATATTTTTATTTTATTTGATAAATATAATACCTGACCACTGACAAAATACCAATTATTTTGAATTTTTTCCCAATTAATGTTTTGGTGGTCTGCAGAAAGCTAACGATGAAAGATTATAGAATTTAAAATCATAAGTAACCATCGTAATCATATATTATATATTGTAGTAATAAGTGATAACGGCGACATCTTTTATTATTACTATTATTATTATATTATTATTATTATTATTATTATTCTTTTGTTATTAGTATTAACCGACGCTCCGTCGCGTACGCGTCGTCTCCGCGTCACAACGCCGTTCTCGGAACATTTATATTTTACGTTTTGTTATATATTATATATTATTTGTTATTTAATTATATTAATAAAGTGTATGTATGCATCATAATTATACTGTAGTTGTATAGAACGCCCTACAGATTCAGAAGTGGATTCGTTTTTATTTTTATAATATTATTACGCGTGATCGACGACCGTAAATTGTATTAACAATTAGGCAACTGTATATTGTTCGTAGTTCATTATCATATATTCATATGTATAAATTAGTGCAAGATGAATAGTGCGAATTCGGATTCCAACGTGGATTCTACGCGGTTTTTGCGAAACGGGAAAGTTCTTCCGTCAAATAATGCAAATCATGATGGTGAGGCAAGCGGTGAAAATGTACCTAACCTACAAATATCAAACGATGACCGATCGCACAATTCGGGTAGCGATGCGACAGTTGGTAACAGTGACGATGATTTACGCACTGTGTTATCAGAATTAATGCTGCAAAATAAATTGCTGTTAGAACGCTTATCACAGGAACAAAACAAGCATTCAAGATTATCAACAAATAATAGTATCAACTCAGCTATGCCTGTTAACACGGAAAATCGTAATGGATATTTCATTATGCCAGATTTTAATAACTCGCTGACCGAGTTTTCGGGACGTGAAGCAGGCCAAGAAGCTCGGCTGTGGATTAATTCGGTCGAAAGTGTTGCCAGGCTACATGGATGGCCAGAAAGTTTTAAAATGGAAATTGTTCGGACTAAATTAGTTGGCCCCTCGCGTAATTGGTATATTGGCCGTACGTTTACGTCCTGGAGTAGCTTTGTCGACCAGTTTGAAAATACGTTTATCGGACATACACTTGACACCGTCGATCGAGTCCGTATTATGTCTAACCGTGTGCAAGTGAAAAATGAATGCGTATTTGAATATTTTCACCACAAGTCTAGACTTTGTCGCGAAATTGGATTGTCGTTCCGTGAAGAAAAACGTCAGATCGTCGAGGGTCTGTACTCCCGTGATCTCTGTAATTATTTATTGGCACGAGACCACTTGAGTGAAAACGAACTTTTATCTGATTTACGTACATTCGATTCCGTGAATGTTGCCCGAAATATTCGTTTTCGAGCGGGAGAGTATCCTACCTCGAATTACGGCGGTAACCAAAGTAATAACAAAGCAGCTCAGCATCCGACAACGAATCATCGGCCGGCAACAGGAGATTCGACCAAGGCTCAACCACCGGCAAAATCATCGAACACCCGTAAGCAGAAAGACCTGTCTCAAGTCACGTGTTTTAATTGTAAAACAATTGGACACTTCGCGAATGTGTGCCCAACCCGTACCTGTCAAAAATGTCGCAGCTTGGGTCACTCCGAACGAAATTGCCCCGACTTCCGGAAAAGCCAGCAGAACGACGGAATTGGTGAGAATGTATCACTTTTAGAAAAGTCACCTCAATGTATTGTACCCCCTTATATGATAAGTATTACTATTAAGTACCCAAATGGTGTTTCGTCCGACGTAATTGCACTCGTCGATACAGGCAGCCCCGTTAGTCTTTTAAAATCTACCGTAGTTCCTTATGTATCTGGAGTTGTACCTCCTAGATCTGATTTGGTTGGTATTAATCAATCTAGACTTAGTGTAGTTGACCAATTCTCCGCTGACATTTTTCATACTGATCTCGACATTCCTATTAATATAAATTTTCATGTGGTGCCCAACGATACTATTAAGAGTGACTGTTTGTTAGGGCGCAACTTTTTATCTCACCCTCGCATAATTTTGAGTGTTGAGAATGGAACATTTTTAATCAATTTTAAGAAAAAAAGTGACAACATTTCTTTTGAAGAAATTTTATCTATCAATTTTAAAAGTGAAGATAATAGTAATTTAGATATTGATTTAAATATAGAAAAAACATTACCAATAAATATTAAAATGAAGGTTAAGCAAATTTACATAGATTCATATTTAACTGGTAGTATTGTTGATAGTAATGATAATAATGTACACCCAGAAATGGTTATTCAATTAAAAAGTGATAAACAATTTTATTTCAGACCGCGGCGTCTATCCTTTTATGAGAAAGAGTGCCTTCAAAAATTATTAGACAATATGTTGAATAAAAAAATTATTAGGCCTAGTAAATCCGAATATAGCAGCCCTATAGTTTTAGTAAAAAAGAAAAATGGTGACTATAGATTATGTGTCGATTATCGCGAGCTTAATAAGTTTATTGTGAAGGACAGGTTTCCCCTTCCATTGATAGATGATAACATAGATTTATTAAGGGGTAAAAAATATTTTACTTGTCTGGATCTGAAGGATGGATTTCATCATGTTAATATTGCTAAAGATTCAATAAAATATACTTCATTTATAACACCTTTAGGTCAATTTGAATTCTTAAAAATGCCTTTTGGGTTAGCCACGGGTCCCTCGTGTTTTAGTCGTTTTATTCAAGACATTTTTAGTGAGTTTATTCGGAAAAAAGAAATAATTGTGTATTTTGATGACATAATGATCGCCACTGAGACTATTGAAGAGCATTTAGATCTGCTTGATAGGATTTTGTGTGTTATGAGAAACAGGCGACTTGAGATACGTTTGGATAAAAGTGAGTTTCTCAAATACCAGGTAGTCTATCTTGGATATAGTGTAAGTCGACTTGGAATCCAACCAAATCCTAAAAACATTTGTGTCGTTCAAAATTACCCAGTTCCAAAAAATCATAGGGAACTTCAAAGTTTTATAGGCTTAGCATCTTATTTTCGACGCTTTGTCCCAAATTTTGCAATCATTGCTAAACCTCTTTATAGCTTACTTAAAAAGGGAATTATTTTTGAGTTTGGGGAAGAGCAATTAAAATCATTCGAGTCTATTAAAGAAAAGTTGGGAGCACAGCCTCTATTAGCTATTTATGACCCAAAAGCGAGCACAGAACTTCACTGCGACGCTAGCAGTCATGGGTATGGTGCTATTTTGCTTCAAAAGCAAGCTGACGACAATTTTCACCCCATATTTTACTATAGTCATAGAACTACAGAAACTGAGTCACGTTATCATAGCTATGAGCTGGAAATGCTAGCTATTATTAATGCTATTAAGCGCTTTCATGTATATTTATTAGGTATACATTTTAAAATAGTTACTGATTGTAATAGCGTAACGTTAACACTACAACGAAAAGACATAAACCCGCGTATAGCTAGGTGGGCCATGTTTCTTCAAAATTATTCTTATGATATTGAACACCGGCCAGGATCGCGTATGCAACATGTTGATGCACTAAGTCGTTGTAAACAGGTAATGGTGTTAGAGGCTTGTACCTTTAATCAAACTCTTGCCATTAAACAGGGAACTGACCCGGATATTAAAACCATTTTTGAGTATCTTGAAAAATCAGAACACCCGTTATTTGAACTTCGTAATGGACTTGTATATCGTAAGAGTAATGATCGGTTATTATTCTATGTTCCGGCAGATATGTGTGAACAAGTTATTCGTTCTTGTCACGATGAAATGTGCCACGTAGGAGAAAACAAAACTATTGAATTGATCAAACAGATATACTGGTTCCCGAAATTAACAGAACGCGTTAAAAAATATATAAATAGTTGCTTAAAATGTATCATATTTTCCCCGAAAGAGGGTAAGGGTGAAGGGTTGTTGAACTTAATTGATAAGGGGAATAAGCCGTTTCAAACTATACATATTGATCATTTTGGCCCTATTAATCAAACCAAAGGTCGATTTAAACATATTTTAGTAATTGTCGATGCGTTCAGTAAGTTCTTAACTTTATATCCTGTTCGGACAGTAGCAGCAAAAGAAACTTGTTCTAAACTGTCGCAATATTTTAAATGTTATAGCAAACCTTTTAAAATTATATCTGATCGTGGATCTTGTTTTCGCTCAGAGGTATTTCAGGAATTTTGTCAAACTAATGATATAAAACATATAAAAACTGCAGTAGGTTCACCGTCGTCAAACGGGCAGGTCGAGAGATATAACAGAGGACTGGCAATAATGTTGTCTAAGTTAATGTCTGAGCATAACAATAATTGGAATGATTATTTATATAAAATTCAATTTGCTGTTAATAACACGGTTAATCGGTCGATACAAAATACACCTAGCAAACTCTTATTCGGTATTAACCAAGTAGGTGAACAAAATGATTATGTTAGATTATATCTGCAAGCTGTTAATGAAACTGATGATGTTGATGATAGCTCCCGAGATTTTACAAAGTCTAGGGCTGATGCTCAGGGAAATATTCGAATAAGTCAGCTCCATAACAAGGCTTACCACGATTTAACAAAACAAATAGCTACTAAGTATGCAGTAGGTGATTATATAATGGTCAGAAATGTTGATACCACACCCGGTACTTGTAAAAAACTTTTACCTAAATTTAAAGGCCCTTATAAAGTAGAAAAAATACTCCCTCACGACAGATATGTCATATCTGATATCGAAGGGCACCAGGTAACCCGCATTCCTTTAAATACTGTTTTTGCAGCAAAGGACATTAAACATTGGGTTAAAATCGATTAGCTATTTTTATTCATACTTTTGTAATATAATAAAAATATTATTTTATTTTAATATTCCTTTTTATTATATATTTTATATAATTCATATTTATTATACTTGGTTATTAAGGTAACAATAACCTATATTAATTATATTTTTTTTTTTTTAAATAATTATGTTGTTATATTAATTATGTTTGTATAATTAAATATTTTATTTTATTTCCTAATTTATATAAAAAAAAAAAAAAAAATGTACAGATCGAGGACGATCTAGATGTCAGATATGGCCGAAGCTGTAGTAATAAGTGATAACGGCGACATCTTTTATTATTACTATTATTATTATATTATTATTATTATTATTATTATTCTTTTGTTATTAGTATTAACCGACGCTCCGTCGCGTACGCGTCGTCTCCGCGTCACAACGCCGTTCTCGGAACATTTATATTTTACGTTTTGTTATATATTATATATTATTTGTTATTTAATTATATTAATAAAGTGTATGTATGCATCATAATTATACTGTAGTTGTATAGAACGCCCTACAATATATATATATATATATAGGTAGCTTAAGTCAATTTTTCTGTTTATTTTAATTGTATATCATATACACAACAAAATTGAAACTAAAACTACTTTTATGACAAAATTGATAATCAGTTTTCAAAAGTCAGAAAAATCACCATATCTTTAGAAATTGTTCTCAACATGTGTAGTGATTGTCGGTGATGGAAATTAACAAACAGAAATACTTTTTTCTTATATTTCAAACGTTGTCATTTTTGCAGTATGGTACCTGTTGGCTGTTATATACTAAATATTGTAGTGTATTCATGTCGTAAAAACTATGACGAAGATAGTCGACAACCATAACAATAATATATACTAAAAATATATAGTTTTAAATAAATTGCGATCATTGATCGTATTATAATGCTTGATAATAGTGTCGAACGTCAAATTTTCATAATATTTTTTATCTGGTGCCCACGTCAAACCACAATTCGTAGACTACCTACTTCAAACATGGTGCACAAAATTTGTAATATCATGGTATGTGCCCACTCGATGATGTCGCTTCGTATATAGATGATGGCGAAGAACTATGTACACATTATATGGAAAACGCAATTGAATTTTAAGGCGATACGGCAGAGAGCCCTAGTTTGCTGGGGCGAGACATACGAAGTATATCATAAACAACGCGACCAAAGCAAACCGTTAGAACCAGGTCAGCTTTCAACGAAACATTTTTCGGTCGCAGTTAAGTGCCTTCGCCCAACATCACGGCACACACACACACACACACACACACACACACACTATCCTATCCCAAACGTAAGACACATACCTTATATACAGTATGGCTTACCCGGCGGTACTTAGAGCAGTACCTATATATACTGTTTGTTGTTTTGTTGTTGTTGTTGTTATTGTTGTCGAGCAGTGGATGGAATAAAGTATGTGCAATGTGCATGTATATATATATATATGAAGTACAATCGCCGCGTGGAAAACGCAATAACGGAGTCGTTAAGTCAAGTTAATAATAATAATAATAATAAAAAAAAAAAAACTACAACAATAATAAAACGAAGTGGCAATAAGGCGGTGAAATCGCGGACATTTTTATATAGAGTTTTAAAAATAGCGGAGGCTAACGCGCAACACACCGCTATTACAATACGATTCACGAGAGTTTTCCGCGTGTCGTGTGCGGTACGTAATGGCGTAATAGTATACACATAATATTATACGAGTCCGCGTGACGTTCTATAATATACGAGTCCAACGTTCGGCGTGTAAGTTATTGTAATAGTTATTGCCGACGACGACACATTGACGATGACGACGAGGGCGACACATTATTATTGCCGACTCTCGGTGTCTCCGAAATCTCCAATGTCCCACACATTTATATGATAATATTATATTATAAATTTATAAAATATAATATATAAGCACCTATAATACCGGTCCTGGGTCCGAAGTCGTTTTAATCTTAACGGTTTCGAGAACGATCCGAAAACTCCTAGTTTTCACGGTTCGGGGTTTTCATTTCATTTAAATTACGGTTTTGGTTTGTGTTTGACACCTCCCCTCCACACACACGACTAGAGAGTAAATATACTAGAACAATATAAGCTCGACATGCCTATAAAACACAATGTTAATAATCTAGCGATCCGACGATAGTTTGATGGTAATTATATTCTATTTCACATATTATTAGCATTATGTAATACATAATATTTTATGTTACTTATAGCCCTTCCAATTCTAACCAAGTTGCCTGCATAATATTATAATTGTAATGTGATTCAATAACGAAAACTTACACGGACATTTTTACCGAAAAGTTTGATTTTTTTGTCATGAATAAATGTATGCGCGACTTCGAATAGTAAAAACCAATTGTAATTATATACTTATACTAGTTACCTACAATATGTGTTTTGAGTATTTTTTGTGTATCTTGTCCTGAAAATATAAACAAATCGTTTGCTCACGATAGGGGTTAAATAAAAAAATTACATTTTTGGAGAAAAAAAAAGGAGTTCACGACTTGTGACATAAGTAAACTAAACATACAAACACCCACTCATACAACAACAAATAACGCTTTTAAAAATAAACGATGTATGTTTAAAACTATTCTTAACGTTTTTAACTTTAAGACTCTGAGCGGGATGATGAATGTATTGATTTTGAAATAATGTGTTTTTTTTTGCATTAGTTATCGTAAATAGTCTATAAAATGCTTCAATTTTCAACTATAAGGGCGGTATAGGTTATAAAATTGGATTTAGTTTGTGATTCAAACAAGTCAACATTTAAAATTCTTAGAACATTTATTTATAATCGGGAAAACAAACAAAACTTAAGCGAAAACGAGGATTATTACGCTAAAGCAGTTCTTTATTTTATTATAATTTAACGAAAATATATATGGATTTTTTTTATAGTCATATATATATATATATATGTACAAACATTTCCTCACAAAAACAGCCCCTCACATGGTAACCCGATTTTCCGAGGTGAACCGACATCAAAAAAATTTTGAGCGTAGTCAAACAAATACAAACAAATGACGTAGTAAATATTGGCAAAAAAAAATTGCGAAAATTGATATGTGGGGGGCTGGGGAAACGTACGTGCTGATAGATCGTTTCCGCTCAGTATCGATTTTCGTATACATTGATACATCATTGAATTCAAATTTAAGTAATTTAACACCACACTCATAATTATGGTAACCCAATCGAAATATCATATATTTTTTTTATCCTATACTGTTAAACGAATTTCACCAACAAATGTCGTAGAACCTCTAACAATTTATACAATATTATGATCTCTTATCCTGTTTCTAATATTGGATCGAACGATGTTCATCAAATTCTATACAAAGAGAAATTCGAAGGCAACAAATAACGCTTTGCAGAGTAAATAATATAACATAATAATATTTACCGACTGTCCTGTACAGTGTACACGAAAGAGCGATACGTTTCAATACTTTACCGCGAGCGCAGTACAAAACGACTTGTCACGCGCACCGACAATGTACGAACGAATATAGTTTTCTTCGGGAAATCGGATTACTTTGCAGCGCGACAGCAACACCGGTCATATTATACAAGTTAGCTATACACCGCATAAGACATAACACTATGACCAGACTTTGTCCGGGAAAAATGAACAAATACAACAAACGGCTCTACATAATATTATATCGGTGTATCGCGATTTTAGTGTATATCTCAGTTCGCGGGAAGATCGGCATCGGTGGATATATTATACCAGTATAGGTACCTGGTATATGTTTTTAACGCAGTTGAAACTATACTTTCCAAACTTTTCTGATGTTTCGAAAAACAGCTTCTGTAACTTTCGTCGAAATTGGTAAAGTATTTTTTGAGTCCATATTTTTTTTTGTATATTTGAATAACAAAGAATACATTACAAATATTATTATTAAATCCCATTGCATCGCATGGTACGTCTATAACATTCGTTTTCTAAATGTTATTACTATAGTCAGGTGTTAAGCTATACCTTAAACAATTCATTAATTTCTGAGATTAGCCTTTAACAAAAAAACATTTTATAACTATACAGGTAATATAGATAATAGTATTATATTATATATGGGAATATAATAATTCAGTGAAACATCCATATCACCCTAACAATCACTAGAAACGAAAAACAAATTCGTATTATAGAGGGATTTGTTGAGTGTGACTAGATATGTACATAATTTTGATTATAGTACCCAAAAATATTTTGTTAAATCGTTGGACTTTCACTGCACATTTGCACTTATGGCGAAGCTCATAAAATATTATGTTTGATATACGCTTGTTCCGCGATGTGAATTGACGGGTTCTGTTCCCGACGTTAAACGGATTACCTATTGGGCTCGATCGACGAAAAAAAAATCTGAGCGGAATAAGACGGACAGCAACGTTGTTGTTCGGCATAATATATTATTGTACAATATTTCCATCTCGGCGATCGATGCTGCAGTAAGCATATTACTGTACGTTTTACGTGTACGCCACTGCACGTATATAATTACCGATCATCGCACTTCGTTAAACGAACAGCTGTAGTTTAGACGACATAATATGTATTATCGTAGCATTTTGAGTCGGTGTCGCGAGTATTTCAGGGGACTGTGGAAGAGGAGATATTTCGCTGTATTTGCCGCCGTATTCGTCGTCAATACCGGAGATGCTCGATTGCGTACCAAATATATAAGTATTTCCCGAAGGCGACTAAACATACAAAATTTGTTGATAAAATAGCGTATAAGCGTGCATAGTAAAAGTAAAAGATATATTTAAAATATTTTGTAATTTTTGTACCGTTTAACAAAACTTTTACCGCTTTTGTTTATTTTGTACTACGCCATTTTTTAATTTGATTTGTTAACTTTGTATTAAAGCGAATTTTAAAGTTAAATATTACTAATACGTCTTAATCTTTTTCATTTAATATTTTACATACTTTCTTTTTAAAAAACTTAACAAGATGAACAACCCTACTATCTCTGGCATCAAGGTAATACGAAATAGTATTAAAAATTACAATATAGTATAATGATTTATAATAACCATTGTTTTTTCCATCATATATATCTATATATATATTGTACCTACTTAGCATAGTAAATCATGTTCCACTAACTTTTCAATCTTACAACTTATCAGCTTTTCCATCATAAACTATTTATTTTATTTTATTATTTTAAGCACTATTCGCGCCAAATATTGTTAACTCTTATATACATTTGTTATATTAAATGCGTGCAAAAATACGCAAGACGAAATATTAGGATATGTCTTTTAGTATTAATAACTAATAGTTTCAATCACTAAAAACATTTTTTTCCGACATAAGAACCGGGCCGAAATCGGTTATTGAAAAAGGAGAAAAAAAGATAACTTTTCGTCACAATCAGGCGATCTTCGTCAATATACGTAAAGGAATAAAGACGTTTTATATGTCATGTGTATACCGATCAATAAAGATTCGACAAAACGGATTTGAAATCGTCGTGAAGTAAACTTTTGATCGACTTAACCACATTTTTATTTGTTTGTTTAAAGTTTACAAAAAATTGAATACGGCAAGTTTTAAAGTTTTTATTACTCTGGCGTGACTGAGGATAAAATCAAAAATGTGTGAAAATAGATCTCAAGTAGAGTTTATGAAAAATTCAATTAAACTACTTTTGATTTTCACAAGTTTACTATAGATTATTTACACTTGTTTATACTAAAAAAATATTTTTCAGATAAATCATATGATATACACGGAAAAAATATTGTATACTTCAATCGGTTCTTAATTTAATTTTAAGTTATCAAATAATATGATATAGACTTTGTCCAGATCGAATGGGTTTAATAAAATGTAGAGTTCTAAATGTCAATAATAAACGATTGTATATTGTTGATTAATAATCCTATTCAAAACAATAATTACTTTAGTCCTATACATCGTATGATTGAATTTGCTTATAGTATGATATTATAGTTAACTTGTTTGTCATGTTGATAATATTTTAAAAATACTACTATTACTGTTATTACTTATTTAGTTAATTTGTATTTTTCTGATTTGCATAGTTGACGTTTTACGTATAAATAAATAAACGGGAAAAGTGTTACTTTTTAACAAAACAGATTGGTTTTAGTACCATAATAATACGATATGTTATTAATCTCCATCAAAATCTATATTAATATTATATGTATATACACATATAAGTACATAACAAATGATCTACTTCTCTAAAGTTTACTACAAAATCACGTTTTTGTTTTTTTAGTCGTGTCACTGTCGTCATCTACAGACTGTGTAACAGGCTTGACTACATTATAATATTATTCCTACGTATTGTCGTTAAATCATCCTACACGTTTATTATTATAATATATCGACGTAATCGGCCGGCGAAATTTTAAAACGTTCGCGTATCTGCGGACAGCTTTCCGTGTCCTGTTTAATAACCGTTGTTACGTATTTATAATATTATTATACCACCTAAAGGTCGTAACGATAAATTGGACTTTTGCGACTGTGCACACCGGTTCAGTTCGCATCGGTTCGCCCAAACTTGCTATTATACGTACCTTACCCAAGTACTCTCTCTCTCTCTTTCTCACACACAGACACACCTGCAGGCTGGTATATAGTAATTACTATTATTGAGCGCAGTGTGCGGTGCAGTGCATTCCGTCCGCTGCAGTCGTATAATATTATTTATATTATTACACAAGACGCGTATTATACGTCTCGGCCGTATATATACAATAATATAAGAGTAGTAATAATATTATGAATTATGATGTACGCGCGCGCGGTAATATTACTGTATAACGTCGTCGTCGTTAAGTACGACAATTAAATCGCACTATATATACATGTGTATAATATTAGCATAAACTAAACGACAACCGCGCCGCAGCCGTGTTATCAATGAAACGCGATCGGCCAGGGTCGTAAAAAGATATAATATATTAAAGAGGATAATATTATTAAATAATTTAATAATACAATATTATCGCGTACGTACGAAGGCCGTCTCGGATGCGGCGATGCAACCACCGCCACCGCCGCCGCCGCCGCCTCGTATATCCGCCGGAAACGATAATTCAAAGTTCGAACGACGTGCCATTACGGTTACTTTTTTTTTGTCCGCGGCGTCGTCAAACACGTAGGTATTCGTACCAGACAGCGGCGGCGGTGTGCAATGTATTTTTGTAATTTATTACGTATAATATTATATAGGTGTATGTATATAATTTTATAATACACTTGGCGTATATATTAAATGCGAGCGTGAATCTGTATAGTGGCATATCATTACGAAGCTCAATATCCGTGTTATGTGAACGCGTATGGAAGGGGGGGGAGGGAAATTTTATTCGGCCCAACGGATTTTGTGAAATCGGGTTTAGTATAAGAGTGAATTATTGAATTATTATCCGCGAATTTAATGGTATAAGCGAATCATCTTTGTTTGTACGTTTTTTTTTCTTACGGTATTTGAATTGTAATTTATGAGCACGCAGAATTTTGTAATTTAAAATTGCTCCTCTGCACGATTTACTTATACATTCAAATATACAGTAAAAACTATGAACAAACGCGGAAAGGAGTACATCCAATGGTTAATTGTAAAAATTAAAGTGGAGTAGAGAATTTATAATTTTCTCAACTATAACGGCGAAAGAAGTATTTGTATCATTGTATGTATCAGCTATACTGAGCGAAGTAATTTTTTTAATTTTAAGTTTGATAATAGGTCAACTGTCGTCTGTCACTATAATGTTATAGCTTTCAATTCTGCAAAATTAGTTCTGCTGAATAATGGATGTAAATTTGCCATGTTTTACGATTATATGATGAATACGACACATACAATAGTATTGTGTATTCCAAACAGTAAAATGTTCAATTACGTATATTATATTTTTTAAACGTCATATTTTAATACGTGTTTGTAAAAATGATAAAAATATGTAAAATTTTAATAACACAGCGATTGTGGTGATTTATGTTCATTGCTTTGTTATGTGGTCGTAAAATTGTCGGACGGCTCAAATATTATGTTATGGGTAATTGGTACTTAATTCAGAAATGTGAGTGTCAATATACACAATTAATAATACGCGTATTATTCACCGTTTCACATTTATTCGACAAGATTTCCTAAACTACAGCTGGCTTCGTAGATATACAAGTGAAATTCCATCAAGCCACCGTCCCTACCCGGCACGAGTATGCCACTTCGTAAAGAGCGAGACGTTAAAATTACGTTCATACACGCGCCGTAGGAAATATACAGTATAATATTAAACATTTTCAAATGCCAACCTTTTACTCGCCGATATATATAACTGATTTAACTCGTGCTAATCTACTCCTTTCACCAACAGCCTCCAGGCTCTTAATTATAAATCCTTGTAATACTTCCGCATCAATATACCCGCACGATATTACCTAAACACCCCTTAAAACATCAGAGCACCATATCAAAGATCCTTTCACCACGCCACCGCCCGTAAAATATTACAGATACTAATAATTCTATTGGAATAATAATTTGAAGATCAGCAGCGATCGCAGTTTCAGTGTTACGCATGTGGCAACGATTTTTTAAATATAAATATAAATCGATGCCGACTGTATTAATAATGTTTTGACCGGAAGCATTAAAAATAATATTTTTTGGCTTGAAAAAAATATAGAACGGAACGCGACAGACGAGACAATTGGTCGCGTTACACGATATGACGTAGGGGCGTTGGTATTCGTTAATAGACGAAATATTATAAAATACATTATTCGCATGATGTAGGTAGGTGAAATATTAAAATACGTGAATAATAATATCGTCAATTGTTTAAAAACGATTATGAATTCGTACACAGGCAGATTTTATAGATTTAACTTGTATGTTTAATGATTGATTGCAGTTGTCTATTCAATGGTTTTAATATATTTATTATTACACTTGAAATGACTGAACAACTGCGTTCGTGGAAATCAATTGTCGTATAGTATAATAATATTATATATTTTATGCTTTTTTAAAAATGTAATTTAAAATTATAATTTTAAATACAACTATGTAGACTATTAATAAAAATAAATCATACTTATCGTACTTTTGATTATATTTTAATGTAAAAGAGAAACGAACTTCTAACATGAAATTAATTTTACGATTGAAAAAAAATTTAATGTTTTACATATTTTATTTTTGTTACTAAGAAAATTATTTGTACTACTAATATAGCGCGCAGTATCAGAAATTTCCGATATGCGTTCCTATAACGTCGAAATTAAAATAAACCATTTTTTCCGACGTAAATATAATATTATGATGTTTAAATATCTGAATTCAATACTCAAAGTTAAATAAAGCAACACAAATCAAACTTGTTAAAAAATAATTTAAATACCTGCAATGGAGTTAAAAAAAAAATAAAATACAAAGTTATATAATTTATTCGGGTTTATTATAAATGAAATTAAAAAAAAATATATATTTAATTAAATTCTTTCGGTTAGGGAACGATTTTTTACACAATTTATGAATATAATTATGTTTATGAAGTTAATATTTGTTATTAACCTTTTCCTTCGCTGCAATGCGCACTGATAAATTGTATATGAATAAAACACTTAACATTTATATTTCAATTTTTAAATTTATTTACGTGTGCAAAAAAAAATGAATAAATGTTATAATAATAGAAACAGATCCTGATCTTAAGCTTTATTTTCGTTTAAACCTAATTTAACTGTTTCTCGTACACTTAAACATATAAATTACATACTTCGAGGAGTTAACACAATGTTTTAAAAATATCAATTATAGAAAACAGGTATTATAATATTTATATATTATATATATGTATATATTGTAACGCGAACACTTCTACCCACGAAACATACACCATGCATTGAGGACCACGCTCGGAACTAATTTTATTATAAAATATAAATACCCATACCAGATAATGGATGTGAATTTGATAAACTAATGACTTATAAGTTATAATCTTACGATTAATTAACAAGTGCGACGAAGGTGACAACTCGGCCTTTTTTAACGGTTCGGCAGTCAGTGATGAATTTCAATACAATTTGCGTGGCGAATATATTATTGACTAATACAATATTATTCGACTATTATATACCTAATACCTATATCCATATCTCCGTGCACAACTATTTTACTCAGCTGCCCGAGATCAGGTTTTACTTGGAAGGGGATCGCAGTAGTGTTTTATCTCATTTTCGGTTTTTTCACTGATACAATATCTCGGCAGTAAATCGGGTTTGTACACGATTGGGGAGGGGGTGAGTCATTCTGCATAAGAGCGATGCGCTGCACCGTGCGGAATCGAAACAAAATACTGCGTTTCACGTAACCAAATGGATCGTTCGAGAGACCTGATACGTATCTCATCATTTTGGTTTCCACACTGAAATTCACAACACCGTTTCACCCTTTCGTCCGCAAAAACTACTCCGCTACAAGTCGGGAAAATATCGGTTTATATGGGTACTCACCTCGTGCAGTCCCGCGCGGTCGTCGTCGTCGCGTGGATCGTTTGTCGTCATCAGTTTACACTTCACAACACATAGACGGCGTCGGCCGATAATTACAACAATTCGCGTGTACGCGGGGCGTTTCGTAATCACAATTTTTTTTTGTTTTTTATTATTTATTTGTTCGCGCCGTTGTCGTCCCGTGACAATTGCACTCGGTTACGCGTCGCTATACGAAATGGACGCGGCACGACGACTGCGACTGCCGTTGCCGATGCCACCGCCGCAGATATCCGTTGGCGCCCGGCGTTTAAAAATACACCCTGTGCGACGCGTCGTCCCTACTTGCCCACTACGACACGCATAGGCCGTACACTCCGGGCGGCGGGCCACGAGAAATTATTGCATCCTGTGCACGCGCGACGGTCGTCGGCTTCTTCTTATTCTTAGGGTTTTTTCATTATTATTTTTTTTTTTTTTTTAACCGGCGTGCCGCGCGTGTGCCCCGAGGACTCCCGAGCGTCGGATTTCTCCTCCGATACTCCGCGCGGCGAACACGTTTTTTTTTTTTTTTAAATTCTATACGACTTTGAAATGATATTGGTCCCCCCGCGAACGCGGAGATATTATCGTAATAAATAATAACGATAACAACTGTGGTGTTAGTGGTCGGTCGTGGCGAAAGGGGGGGGGGGATAAATTCCGCGTGTAAATATAGACCGTTCATACGTATTGTGTTATTGTAGACAAATTTAAGACTTGCCAAAAAACTCGTCCGCAAAGTAAAAACCGTCCTCCGTATTTTGATTTCAAACGAAAAGCATAAATTTCCGTGCAGTAAAAGTGAAACGGAATGCAATTTCTCACTAGTACAATATAATAGCCGCGTGCACTGAAAAAGAAAACTCGCTACAAAACCGACGATTAAAGTTTACAAGTTTACATAATAAGAATTGAGCATCTTTAGTTTGCAATTGATTAAACTTAATAAAAGTAATACTTAACACCGTTAACCATAGACCATAATATTATAATGGGATTTTTAATAATTATGAAGCGTGATAAAATTATTCATTATTTAGCTGGTCTTTTCAAGTAAATTTTTAATATTTTTTTTCTCGTTTTGATCATTAGCAGCGAATCGCTTGAATTTTTATAGTTTAGTATAATATATAAGTATAGTACAGTTGTATTCGACGAATGTATTTTTATACTGCAATAAGTTATCAATCAAAATTAATCCAACCATAATAAATTGTCGATAATATCGAACTAGGTATAATCACAGAATTGTCTTGGTCGACATCGACTGCAATAGTTTAATACTTTATATACCGGACGGTTTGACAAAACTAAAACCGGCAGCGTCATTGGCATGTTGGCACGTGTCGCTGCGAATGGAAAAATAATGTGCTACTCTTCCGTAGACTACAGGACGTAAAAGCGTTCCGCGCATACGTCGCATGCCTATTGCTTTCACGAAGAACTTAAGTATAACTGAAGACGATTGTCGGTGCGGTACTCGTATATTATATCTAAAAATATTGACGGAATTTTTACGTTCAACGCGAAGTGTCGCCGTTGCGATATTTACCACCAATCAATCATTGGTCGCAGGCATTCGAAAATTGGTTTTGAACACGGGGAGTTCAGTATTTTATTGCTTCCAAAAACTCGATTTCGAACTACATATATCACATTGTTTGGAATAGAGAACTCAAATTTCATTACAAACAAATACGAAAAATGCCCAAATGCGCTATTTAAGATTTTAGCAAGAGGATAGGTGGCAAAGAAGTGCAAAAAATTTAAGATCAGAATTATATTGTATTAATAAAACTATATGGGCATAATTTAGTGAAGTAAAAAATGGGTGCGATACCAGGCAACGCCAGACGGAGAGCAACAGAAATATGAATTTACAAACAATTTTATCTATTTTTTAGTATTTTCAGAAATACACTTTAAGTGATAAGAGAATACGAAGTCAATTTCTTTCAAAATATAAGTACATATTATGTAATAATTATAATAATATGTGTATGTATTATTGGAAGAACGCGCGCGTTTTCGCCGTTAAGATTATGCAATAAGTTGCTATAGGTACCTCGGTTTTTAGCAAAACTTTTTGGCGGATCATCCGTCTTAGTCTACCTATAATCTCTCTCTCTCTACTCCAACATAAATGACGCTACAGCGCGGTGTGGAATGAAATAAACATCATCTTGAATGAGTGCGGAAACATCGTTTTTTGTATCACACGTCGTCATTTGGGGCCGCTGCGGCGCAATACAAACGACGGATAAAACACAGCTGTAGAATTGAAATTAAATTTTTTGTGCAACCCGTAACATGATGCTATAACAACACAGTAATGATAACAGTGCAATGCGATTTTGGTCATATGCATTTTTTATTATTATTATTATTATTTTTTTATCGTGTACACAAAAACATATAAACATTTCTACGAAAACTATTACAATATAATCGTACGGCATAATAACACTCAATCGATTTTATACATAAACAAGGGGAACGGCAGTGACTACCCGATTTTTTATAAACTATAATTATATAATAATATTATGAACACACCAATAACAATAATCTTTATTGCATATTACAATTTGAAAATTGTTTTCTAATTTTATCAGGTCTAGATTTTAAGGTATATTTTGTTGGTATACACGCGGTCGATAACTGTATAATGTATTAATAATGTATAACGTTGACAAATCAAAAATAAAACATTAGCGCCCTTGATTGGAACCACTTGTTGAGGTAAAACACTTCATTGGTCGCCGGAAGATTTAAACAATTTCAGATTTTCTTTCCCATACACGAGGTAGGAGCGAGACATTTAAAAACTACTTCGGAAGCTACAATAAACTGTTTTAAATCGATAAAAAGCCGTTAAGCCGTCGGATTTGACTGAAAGTGTCGGATTTAAACAATAATAATAAAAAAAAAACAAATTATATATACACACTGTTTAGTGTTTATAAGAACAACAATATTATATAAAGTCAGCCTTTCAATCACGGAACAAAAAAAAAAAAAAAAATTAATAAGAATAATAATAATAAATATTGAAACATTTTAAAGTATTTATAATGAGAATATAATAATAAAAACAAACTCGTTAAAATCTATCCGTTGGGTGGCTCGGAGTCGCTTGTAAGTTAATCACTGTCGTTGTTACATAACATTAAAAAAAAAAATTACAAAAAGTTAAGTAACGACAGCTGTAACCATATATATAATAAATATACTATAGTGTAGTGACATAACTTTGAGCGCTACCAGTAAGTGCGCACGCGATCCGCGAATTTTTTGATTTCGTCTTCATTGATACATTTTTTTTTTATGTGACGACAATATTATTTACATTTTACACTTAATAATATTATATACGTAGTTATCAATATATTGTAATAGTTGTACACGACATAAGAACTAAAACGATATTAAAGTAAATTATACATATAATTATAATAGTATATATTACAATTTAGTATGATATAATATTATGTACATGTCTCGCTGGTATAGCGATTAAAACACAAAAACCTTGACAACGTATAATGGTCGTATTTATTTTTACGCGCACTTATAATATTATAATAATATGATTTTTTGAAACTGGTATTTTTCATAATCGATTCGGTACGAACACTGTACACACAAGGCGTACATGATATTTCCGGAATCGCATATTCCGATCGAGCTCCAAGTGTTGTTATTGTTGTATATTCTATTATATTATACAATGTACCGCGAAAACGAGATTGCGCGTGAAAAGAGGAAGTTCGTTGATTAAAAGCTTATCGTTTCAATAGGTTATTATAGTATTATAATTATTACAATAAAACATTGTTTGCATATACACAACAAGCACGAACACATACGACTGTGAACGTGTAAATAATATTATCGTATTTATGTAATATAATTATTATGTACAGACATCAAATAAATATTTTTTATTTTTATTACTACAATATAAAGATAAAATCACGTCGGTATTTAACTCCGTTGCGTTCCGAGGACGATTTCATTTCATAAAAAAAAAAGCCTTCGATTATTCGATTATTACAATATTATATTAAAATAATAATTTATTATACATTGACATCATAGTACATCTTATTATGTACCTATGCTTCCATGAATTTTGAACAATAATGTGTTTATGATTATTTATAATTATCGAATATATTTTTTTTTTTTACAACACCAACGTATTATTATTATCAAATTGTAACAATATGTGTAATAATGTATACACACGCTTGTGTTGATACGTCGACGTATTCTTTGTTCAGTCTCCGGTCGAGGTCCATCCTCGAGTCTCATTAAACGGACTCTGAAACAGAAATAATAACCACGTTAAACACAGAAAAATATCAGAAATAAAAAAAAGATATAATATATTGATAGTAATTTATAATATTTTTTGTAACTGTTTACGCGCGCGTTATCGAGATCGTGTCTCTGCGTAGGAGGTATAGGTACATTGGCCGATTCCATATACGTAATACTCAATCTAACCTACGAAAGAGCTTTTGAATTTTGATACCTATTTTCCTAACCAACAAGTGTTGTGCAAACAAATTTCAAAGATTACTCAATACGATATTATTTAAAATTGATAAATTTTAATAAATAATCTTTCAATGAACTTGTCAGTTCTATGAATAAGGCCACACGGCTTATAAAATAAATACACTCTGACTATGCATAAATCAACCAGCTAGTTATTGAAACTAATTATACACCGTATTTGTAAATTTGTAATCATTATTGTATTAAATTGACCTCACTGGTAAACACAAAACTATATTCGAAGGATAATTTATTACATTTAATGAAAATCATGAATGTTAAACAAATATGATGTACAATATCCATTATCCTAATACATTTCAACCATTGGTTAATCATACAACTGTTTAAATTTGTTAACCAATTTTATATTGTACATTAAAAATGTTAACGAAATATAGTATTTAAATAACGTACAATATTTTTTTTAACCTTCAGTAATTAATACATTATTGTGCCAACAAATTGTTCTTTTATATTTTATAATACTGTGAACTCATAATGTCATATTGCACTGATCGATGCCATATGTCTACACGCATTACGTCCGAGAGACAATAGAATTCTGTTTGCAATAAAATAATAACATACGATCCAAATCGATATTATTATGGTGGCCGTCTTTTATTTTTTAGATATTGAAAACTAACGTTTAAAAAAATAATATTTTTTTGTAGTTTTTATCGTACAGCATTTTGTTTGGTTGTTGCGGTTTCATTCGATTATATATTATATTAATATGGAATAGTTATATATCTCTTGGAATAATAAACATTAAAAATTTAAATTTACAACTACCCATAACAACAGTAGAGCTTGTTAGCCAACATTTCAGTCGGGTTTCCCGTGCCCGTGACATCGTAAATCGTCGGCGTTCGTCTAAGTAGCACGTGTACCACATAATATTATATAATATATATGTTGTATACTATTTAGTCAAGTGCGATAAATAGCTCTCGGATGCGTTTGTAGGTAAAATACGATATAATATGTTATGAGAACGTCACGCGTGAACGAAAACCGGCGAATAGTTTCGACTCTCTCGAGCTCGTTGACAGTACAACAGCAAACGGTTCAAGCAGAGATACGACTGCAATAGCAGTTACAATATACCAAAATTAATTTAACTCGACAAATCCACGTCCGATTTGCGCGGAGGAAAACGCGTGTCCGTATTGCTGCGATGAAGTATGAGAACGGTAATTATATTAACCGTGGCAGATTCGAATCAACAATCCGAAACTGACGAATATTGCAATTATTTTGTATATTCATTTGGTAAACTTAATTATCTTTGTTTGTTTGTACCTATGAAACGTTGATATTTTAAAAACGAAAACGAAAGAAACTAAAATTTTATTGTTATTGAAACGAACAGAAACAATAAAGTTTTATTTAAGTTTTATCAACGATATTGTTCATTATTCAATTACTTTCGTATTCCAATATCCCATTGCTCGTGAGCGCCCGAGTTTATGTGTTCTGTGTATAGTTGTAACGCCGAATCTGCCTTTTGAAAATGTTAAAATCATTAACGAGTCGCTAAACACCATTTTTTGACATTTGTACTACAAGTATTTGTATTGTGTTACAATTATACAATTGTCTTACTTTAATAATGGACATTGTGAACTATCAAAAAACTTTAAAAATTCAAAAGTATTTTTCAGTATTAATAATAAAGGCAATGTTCATAATCATAAAATTATAATAGAAAATTCTTATTTAAAATATAAAAATTTAAATCAAACACAATTCGACAAATTATATCAATAAATTAATTTATTATGTTTTATTGTCTTTTATTTTATAATTTTTATACTATTGCTATGTACCTAATACAATGACACTGACAAACAACTATTACTGGAATGTACCTATATTGCCTATACAAAACGCCCGGAAACCAGATAACAGTTATTTTTATTATTATTAAACTTAGTGTGTTTTTTTTCTGTTAACGAATACAATACTTTTTTTTTATTTCCCTGATATTTACACAAGCACGTTATTTGCATGGAATCGTTCGAAATTATAATATACATCATTAAATTGTGTAATTTTCATAATTTATATAAAAATAGAATATCCCACTACAAATAAATTATTTTGATGATCTCCGATAAAATATAATTAATATAAACACAATCAGATATTGTACGACGTAAATGTATTTTATAAACATTATTGTGTCTATATAATAACGTATATTAAAAAATTATTTACACTTTTATTTTTTAATCGTGAAAAAGTTAAAGTTAAATTAAATAAAAAAAAAAAAAAAAAAAAAAAAAAAAGCTATTGGGTGTAGAAAAAAAAAAAAAAAAAAAAAAAAATCGTGAAAAAGTAAACAAACTACCACTGCCGTGCACAATATTATATTAAAAACATATATTTACATTATTTAATATGTAATAATTAAGAATAATATATTTAAATAATTTGGCTATATAATATTCGTGAGTGTAAGTAATATTTTAATAAACAACGCGCATCGATTAAAAATTGTATATATATACCAAAAATGGCTATAAAATATATAATATACGTTAAAAAGATGTAATTTAAAAGATATCAACCTATTGGTATAAGCTAAGAATAATGATGGTTAATAACAGTAACAATAATGGTCACAACAATACCATTAGCAATACACAATTTCTATTTGGTAGTCGTCCAAATAGCGTTCGAAAACGAGTAAATTATATCGGCAATAAGATAAAACACAATTCCAATATTATACGTGTAATTTTATTTTGTTACTGTCTAGTTCACGAGGAGATTTGCGAAGAATATTTCTAACATTATTATGCAATTGAAAATCAGACGGTGGTTTGAATATACTGGTTAGCGCCTACTGACTATACAATATACAGTGTAAACAGAATCACATTTGTGGTATGAATGATGTTTTTTTTCTTTTGCGGATACAAAATAATTATAAAAGTTTTTATTATTTTTTGAAATTGGATATGAGATTACGTCATTGAACCAATTTTGTGATAGAAAAAACGTTTTTGTTTTGACCTACAAAAGCTCGTCTCATATTGGACATTTTTAATTAAATTGTATGAACTCGATTAGTGAAAAACTCATTGCGGATGTGTTTTTAGTTATTTATAATAAACAAAACGGCGGAATACTAATCGAAATTTTGATATACAATTGACCGTAACTTGCGGGAGTATAAAAACGATTATGTTTCGTATCGTACTTAAAAATCAACAACTCGGGTCAAATGATAAAATACAAAAATATATTATCATCTATGGTCAAGGAAAGAAAAACATTAAATGAAAAAACGTAATTTAAGAAGAAATTATTGAATCGAAATTTCTAGGAAAAAACTCGGTAAACAACCCAAAGTTATAAGAACGATTCGTGGAATTGCGTCGCATATTGCGACATGGGACTACACTGTACAACTACAGTTTATCAAACCATCCGTGTAGTAACAAATAAGTATCATTATATAGTACCTATGTCTATTAAAAAAGAAAAAAAACGAAAGTAGATAGGATATTTAAACCAAAAGACTTAGGTCTGTAAGAATCCAATGTCACTTATTGGCAAAACTGGGTAGAAAATAAATTCGACCAGATTGTTGGAACAGGGAATTCTCTCATTATAATGACATATATTACATATATTCAACAAACTACTACGATATATAGAGATGATTTTATAACATGTTGGTGACCGTTATTGGTAATAACGTTTTTGTTCTCGACTTTCTATTTCTGCCACACCAATTTCTACTTGTTGTATTTATAGTTTACAATTCGATTATAAAAATAACAACACTATAGTTTTATTTAATATTATTCATACATCAATATTTTTAGACTTTTACAATCTTAAATACCAATTCAAATGTAAGCACCGCCTACTGTTTTCGATCGAGTTAAAGTACAGCTTTATGTGATTGTTTTTATCGTTATAATACTGTAGGCCGATGATCAATGATGCGGGTGAATAAAGACGAGCGCGAGGGTTCCGTTGATTTTTCTCTTTCTATATTTTTGTATTATATAAAATGTTGTACTCGTCGAGAGGTGCGGTGAAATAGGTTATTGATGCGTTATTGTATGTTTAGAACTAAGATACGAAAATATCAACAACAACAATAATAATAATAATAATAATAATAGTAATAATGCAAGAGCACTGAAAACGGATTTTGCACAACAAACAAAGAAAAACGGCGAAGGAGAAGTATAGCCCAAAAACATGCGTTAAAACGTGTTTTCGACATTTCATAGTTTTTCAATAGATAAAAAATAAATAAACACTACACAGTATTTTTATCGAACACGATCGATGCAAATAAATCTTTTATTAAAAAAAAAAATTCTCTGTTAAGACAAAAACCAACAACGGTATAGGTACCTACTCCGATTGGAGTATTCGCTCACCATATCGATTAAATATGTTATTCATTCAGTCATCGAATTAATTCACGGTTTGCACAACAATTTGAATAATCATTGCACAATGCAGCGGCTGCAGCAGAGTACTTACTCTCGAGATTGGGTAGGCGGTGACCGTGTTTATATTTAAAATACATTCGCGAACATTGTACTTGCATAATATTATAATAATATAATGTATGCGTTTTTTTTTTTGAATAAGTACACATATTACACTTGGCGGTTTTGCGTGTGATATCGGCACAGATCGGGACTTCCGGTCCAGGGAAGACTAGATTTATCGCCGGTGGTGGCTGTGGCGGTAAAATACTTGTACGGCAGACCGGTTAGTTCGATGGCGAAGGGAGAGCGCGTGGGCCGACGAGACACGCGATTTCCCGGCCGGCGCGAAAGAAATTTATAATAATGTATAATCTTTTGCGTCGCGCAAACGAAATGAAACAGCGGCGAATACAAATCGCGAACGGATGTGTATATTATGTGTGTACGAAATCGCATGTGTTTACGCCCAAGTCTGCGTGACGTTGGCATTTTGTGAAATACACAAGACGAGAAAACGGTCAACACCGTGAAGGATAGGTAATATAATAGTCATTACAATAATTGTATTATTTTATAATAAAATATAATACAATTAAATACTGTAAATCAATATATGTAAAATAAAGCTTATAAATTATAATATATACAATATTATACAATTGTAAAATCATTAAAATAGTTAGTTAAATATTTACAATATCCGTAACTTACAAAACCAAATAGTAAATCATACAAATTGGTTTTTATACAAACACAACTTATATAAATATATATATATATTAGTTTGTTAATTTTTATAAATTTTATTATCCTTCTTGTAACAATTTATAGATAAAATATAACTAGTTAAAGAATGTCTGCTAATAGCATATTTTTGGATCAATAAATTATAAAATGGATATTGTGTTAATTGTTTTGCGTATAGTATAAGACGTAAGATACTAATAAATATATTATATCAACAAGTACCATATTAAGTTTTATTTTTTATATAATACAGAGAAATGAGAATGCAAAATAGTTTTTTTTTATTATTTGTAACTTTTTTCAAACGTTCAAGGAACCATTGAGAGAATCTTGGTGAATATTTTTAAGGTTTCGTGTATCTTGTTGTGTTATCTTTAAATGTATTTTTTACACACTAAAACAAGCGTTTACAATTTTCAAATTTTAAATTCGTAATATACTACAAAACGTCGTGTATTATAATATATTGCCCTCACCCGGTACAAGATACAACTGACAAAAAAAAAAATATGAAAATATACATATTAAGTATATTATTATTATTATCATGAAAGCCTTCATTCTGTTTATGTAATGCCTTGATCGTGTGTTATTGAGTAGACGTTTTCGGAAAAAAAACATTTAAGCATATAATTATTAATTCTAGAGTACGAATAATTAAAAAAAATACGGGATGCCATTTGTGCAAACCGAAAAATAAAAATCATTAAGGTAAAACAAAAAAAAAAAAAATCACAAATACTAATTACTCAATTAGTGAATCCTTCTGGAACGCTTTGTACATTTATATAATAATAATATTATTATACTTGCGGTTCAATTCGGCCTATGTATATAGGTTAAACCGTCACCAGATTTTAATAATTTAATAATTTATTGGTTTTGCATATTACTCTGTGTTTGATGTCATCATACAATGGCTAAAATGATATTGTATAATATAATAGTATATAACTATTATGTGACACACTTTTATTTGAAATATAAAGACTATACGATGGTTATTTTACTATTCGATGTTATTAAAAATTAATTCGTGTTTATTGACACCGGAAATAAATATGTTTAAAAAAAGTTTTGTATTAATACATTTAAAAAAAGCCTTGTTTGTTTTCAGTTAGTATGCCCTCGCCAAGTACCTACCAACAATAGGTACCTGTATATATAATGGTTGTGTGCGGTGGTTTGTTGGTAAGTAGAAACAAAAATTGTTTATTATACGATCCGAAAGTCAACATTTTCATATTTATTTAGGAAGCTAAACGGCGAACATTGATTTGCCGTTTTCAGGACTGTTTAGAATACGCAAACGACATGTATTATTATTTCCAGTTTTTATTTATGGAAAATGATTAGAACCCGCTGCAAGCAGATAGAAAAGAGAAAAACAAAAACAACGTATAAATAACCCATGAACGTGGACCGAATTTTTATGCATTCGAAACACATGTCGTTATTCTCACTCGGAAAATTCGCATGATTAAATTTTGTCCGGTTTGTAGGTCATAGCGCCTGGGGCAGATTTCCTATTTCACCGTACATCGGACTTTTCAAATAACAACATACAACAATAACGGCTGAATAGCATAATAATATAATATCCTAATAATATTATATTATCGGAGTAAAAAAAAAAAATTCTGTTGAGACGATAAAAAAAATTATCACATTAACATAACAATAACGACGGTAGTATATAGGTAATCCTACCGTGTCGCGCCAATTCGGGTTATGTTTTACCGAAAAATTAAAGGTCACCGCTGGATAAGTCATGACATCGGTGGCGACGTGGGATGCGCGTGTGAAATGCAAATTCTCGGAGTGAAAAAAATTGCACACGTGTTGTGTTATTGTAGTACCCGACTTGTATAATTATTTATATACAGAGTGATTCACTAATCTCACATATTTTTATTTTATAATTAATTAATAGAGTATTTGTTTTTTGAAATTTTTAAGTATATTATTATAATATGTATCAATTAATTTTTGTTTATCTTACTATAGACTATACAGTATAGATCATATAGACAGTTATAATGACCTAGCAGTCAGGTTAGGTCTTAACCTATTATTTGATAGTTTTAATGGAGATACAGCGGTATATTTTTTTAATATATATTTTTAATGTAATTTGACAATTATTTCATATTATGAAAATAATACTATATTTAAATAATAAGACAATACTAAGTGACACAGTTTTCAGAAAATTAGTCATATAAAAAACTTTAAAGTTTAATTCATGTTATTCTTTAAAATTCATTTTAAATGAAAATGAATTCAATTTATAAAACTATTAAATTACGAGTTTATAGCGGAGAAACCTAAGATTTGATACGTGTATGTAACAAATGTTGAGCGTTTGTAATTTGTTGACATCAAAAAAATGTTGTAACTTGTAAGTTGACAAGACATTTTTTTTTTAATTAGGGGTGCCACTCCTGGCATCTAAACTTCACCTAAGATATCAAACTTCAAAATGTATCTTCGTATTGTGTTATATGTTTCAGTTATAAGTTTATAACTAATAAATATATCAGAAATATAAAATTAACTAATACGTCACATTTTATGTCAGCTCTAGATAAGTATTAAAAGTAATATTATTAATTTTAGTATTGATTATGTTGTAGATAGAAAATATTATCATTTAAATAATAACTGAATTGCAGATCACTATTATGTTTAATGTAGTATTATGCATATTGTGTTCTATTGTTATAGTAGTATTATGTGCATTGTTTTTATTTTACTCGACTGAGTATTATAAAGCAATAATGAATCGATAATATCCTCCCGCCGTCAAGGGTACATTTTGTAAATGGGAACTAACTTACTCAAACAAAATATTCTATATATCATCATAACTCATGATTTAATATGTACTTATAGATGGTATTGTGAGTGATCGGTTTTTTTCGAAGACTTAAATAATTATATAAAAATATTTATTGAACTATAAATAAATAACAACAAGATCAGATATAGTTAAAGTTATAGCACTGCTACCGTATTAGATGACAACTACAATTATTTAAAACAAATTAAAATAGCTACATGGCAGTGCTCATCTTGATTACAAATTAGTCACGATTTTTATTTTATTATTTTTTATCTATGAGTAAATTCAACGCGACTTTTTTTTAATTATTAGCAAATACAAATATATTTGTAAATTATAAATTTAATAATTGAACTTTGCACAGAGTTATAATGTATCATAATAATCGATTTGGGATTTTATTTTTTTGGGAAATTTTACCTTTTTTATACAACGTAACAACGGTATAGTTATTATTTATTGTGATAATATAATGTTTTAGTACCACGCATTACAACTGTATAATATATTATGATGTTTTGTATAAATACGCACGAAAAACCTAATTGGTAATTTGTTTTTTTTTCATTACCTATCACATAACCAGATTTTAGGTTTGGACGACTTCTGCGTTATTCAATGCCTATGCTCGGACTAGCAAATCATTATTTTTCGTTCATGTTTTATTACATTAGGTGTTGAATCGGTAAATATATTATAATATTACAGTGCAGCTACAACTATATGGTGTTATATCTACTACTATATCGTAATTTTGACTAATATATATATATATATATGTATATATAATAAAACTGAGTGTTTTCTTTTTCACGGATACAAGTGTTCTCTTGAACTACTCAACCGATCCATTCGGCATATAGTCATTCGTCCGGATCTTAGCAGACATTGTATCTCATATTTACACTAGATGATTTCCCAGATTGACAGGACTCTTGGAAAAACCCTTGAGATATTTTCGTTTCTTTCTATATGGTCGTTATGGACAGAATAATACACATGTCTATATAGTGTAAACTATTTTAAAGTACTTGCAAGCAATGATAATTTACTCTGATTTTTCATCATTCATTACTATAATAATATTTTTAATGTTGAAATTTTAATTACAATATTATTTACATTTTACAACTTAATGGGGTTTTATTTGGGTACGGTTTGTTAAAATGTGGCTTATAAATATACTATTTTTAAGTACATAACATAGCGAACTTATAATAAAAAAATATGACAATTCAAATATTTTTCCTCAAATAAATTTAAATAAAATAGATTAATTTTATATTAAAATAAATGGAACAAAAAAATAATTAGATCGCAGCCAAGATGAAGATCAGTAAAAAAAACTTACAATTTAAAAATTGAAAAAATACTTATATTAGTTTGTGTATCTAGTTTCTTTACGTAAAAAAAAAATAAATTAAGATTTATTAAAAAAAATTCTAAAAAAAAGAACAATTATTGAATTTTAAAAGATACAAGACACTAATTTAAACCTATCTAGTATGTGTAACTTAGATACAAGTACCTAAGATACTGTCCATTACAGTACATAATATTATAATACGTATACTCTGCCGATACCCTAGCAAGACTCCCGAGTGCCATTCATGCGTGTCACACGAAGAAAAAAATCCAATTTCAAAAGAAACGTGCTGTCGCGCGTGCTAGTGTAGCCAGTTATTTTACGAGTATATTCCGAGAATATTCGCGACAGTTAACGGACTGCGACGTTCACGATAAATGATATTATTATATTATATTGTGCGGAGCGTGGGACGACGCGGCGTTTGTGATGGCGATAGGGACGCGACAGCAACGCGAACTAAATTATATATTTGATTCGATGATATCATATAATAATACGATACAGTACAATACTAAAATATACATCATATAGCATACGGTGTCCCGATCGATGACCTGCAGATGTCTCATATGTACTGTTATATATTGTATTATTGTGTAAGAAAATCGAAAGTGTATTCTACATGATGAGTTCGATATCGGTCGTTTCACGTTCGTGAGTAGAAATTTTATTGAGAATATCGTTGTCATTCAACTCGTGGTACACCACTTTTTAAAAGTTCATAGGTATACAAATTAACGCTTACCAGACCTTCCAGCCACATTATTTTCTTATTTTTTTAAAATTTCACAACCATTTATATTAGTTCGTATACATTTGGTACTAAATATGAGAATTGACATTTTTTGAAAAAATGATTGTTTGAATTGAGCTCGGCCTGACAAGCGGTTCTATAGCCACTACCCGTCCCAACACGAGTTCACGAATATCGTTGATATTAAATTCGTTCAATTATAGAACTGAATATTGGCAACAAAAAAATGCCTTTAATAGGAAAATATGATTTTACAAGGAAACTTTAGTTTATATATAAGCTTTAAAAAACACCGCGACACGAGTTGACTGGCAACGATGGTACCAATGGAATTTCTTCATACAGTATACCTATAAAATATATTATTCTGTGTTATAATAAAAACTTAAATTATCATTATTATTTTCGAGGATATCAACTTAATAAACGTAAAACATATTGTATGTTACAAATTGTATTCAATAAATTGTTTTTTTTTTATATAAAATCACATTTTATAAAAATGATATAGAACAATGTTTTTTAAGGATTTAATACATAAGTTTTGATTTTTATTCATTATTTGACTATAATTGTATTAACAAATATATATATTTATACACATTTAATTAAACGAATTTGCGTGAATGATTTTTTTCAAGCTGTGCGTGAACCATGAATAGTGTAGTTAATAATACAAAGCGCCGACAACATAAAGAGTATCGTATTACGTTTTATATTAAATTTAAACAGATAAAAAATAAGTAATGAATAGTATTGTAGAACCCTTTAATGATTTTGGTAGTTAATATTTTCTTATATCACACATTATATGTATACAACTCTTTTAAGTCACTTTTTGAGCATTGTGATATAAATATAATTGAAATAAATAGTAAAGGAATGCCTAATCTAATTTCTCATTAGCATCCCTTAACTTTAATACACGCGTAAAAAATACTATACAGTTTTAAGTGGTATTACTATTTTTTAGTTACTGTTCCTGTTTGAATTTAGCAGGTATTATTAAAGTATCATAATTAAAATATCTAAATACCAGTACTATAAAATTTAGTTACATAAGTAAAAATAGCTTGATATTATCTACTATATTATTTATATTATATATTACATTTGACTTTACTAAGTATGATAATAGGTTTAATTATTTATTTTAGTATGAATGAACATTATTTTTTAATATTGTAATTCAACTATAGCTTCAACTTAAGCTAATTGTATAGTAATTTTTCCAGACAACTAATTTTTATAGTTGAATAAATAGAAATTCTGTCAACAGAATTCGATATTCTTTTCGGTGGCACGTATAAATATATACTACGATATAAATATAATTGTAATCAAATTTTTGGAATATAATATTTAACTTGTTTCAAAATGTAATTTTATTTATTGGACAATATAAATTATTATTACTATTTAGTGTTTAGCAAATAAATTGAGTATTTTTTATTTTAAGACTCGCGTTAAATCATGACTATAATACGGCTATAATCTTGTTGGATATACATATATTTATATTTAGTCCCCTTCTCTCTTTCTGGATTAACTTTTTTTTTATTTATTTACTTTTTATTGTTATCTTGTCATCGGTTTTACTCGTTGCCAGTAGGCAAAGATTGTAAATAATAGTTACTGAATAAAAGAAAAAACTATTTCAGCTGTGTACCGATTCAATAAATATAACTAACACAGTAACACAAACACACGGGCCAAAGGTAAAAAAAACATATTTCGCTGTTTAACAATATCGACTTTTGCACTTGCCGAGCGCCAAGGTGGATTTTTTTTCAAACGTCGAACAGTTTTTTCCTTACTAATCTGGTAAATAAAATATCGCTATTTTTACGGAGAGAAAACACAAAACAGTCGGGATTTAATTTCGGAAAGTTTATGGCGTGAAAATGAAACCGTATATCTTTCGCGAGGCGGATTTTATTGCGCTTATGAATAAATGTTGCGCAAAACTCACATTTCACGGATAAATTGAACGCGGGCTGTGCGATTACAACAATAATTATTTTTATAATCATTGACGAATTTCGACTGCCAGAACATGATGTAACCACGAAAAGAATGGGCTAGTAAGCCGTCTCAAATAATGATGAGCGGTCATCTAGACATAATAATATATACATTTGTATAAATTAAAAGGAAACATTAACATTTTTTAGACATTTAATAATTGATCTCTAAGAATCATAGATGAATGTTTGCAGTTTGATTACCTTTGATAGTAGTTTTGAATACAAAACTTTTAGCGTAAATTTTTCATTTACTTTGTTACAGGATGTATTTATTATGTAATTAAGCTGAGTTTGAATGAATATAGGGGTAGGATATTTATTTTATTAATGTTATTTTCATTAGTATTATCGGTGATCTGCAGTTTATTGGTGTATAACGGGTTTTGGAGATGAATATGTTCGTATCCGATTTTTATGCGGATGAGAATTTACAAGCGGTGATCAGATGCGTTTACTAGGGTCTACTGTTTGGCAAACTAATTACAAATTATTTACGTTATCGAATCAGTCGAACGGTGATTTGTCGTTTGTCTGAGATATTTAAGGTTTAATGAGAATTAACGGTGGACTGTTTTCTTAGTTTGACTTAGTTCATGAGTCATGACTGGGTTGTTTATTTTAGATATTGGACTCATTACAAAAAAGATAAGGTGGCCTTGGACCAATAACGACTGCGAGCAAATCGGTAGTAAATTAATTAGATAATGCGCTTTTATATTACTTGTTAATATTTGTACGCTGTGTGATTGCAGGAATAATGGAAAAATAATAATTTTTATAATACTTATTTTTTTATTGATTGGTCTTTACGCAATCGATGATATAATCTTGGGAACGAAAGGAAAACATACGTGTTGCTCGAACAAGAGTCGAACTCGAACTTCAAGTCTCGATCTATATTCGATATCGTTCGGTTATGTTTAATTTATTTTTATTCCTTTTGAAAATGTACATAATTAAAACTTATTGCTGTGTTCCTTATTTTAGTGGTATTTTTCCTTAAAAAAAAGTTCATTTTGTAAAATTATGTCCAATATTCTATCGAAAAAAACCAAATATATGTTGTAAAGCTTTGATATAACGTAACGAAAACAATAATAAATTAAAAAACTCAATCATTTAATTTACAGTTCATCTGCATGTTTTAATTGACGTCGGTACTCTAGCAGTCTAGCACATCATTAATAATAATAATAATAATAATACAAAAATTAATAATTATGATCAGTATTAAATTATTTGATACTTGAAGCGGAATTAAAAAAAAAATTAAATTAAACAGACAAAAACGAGAGAAAAATAGTTATAATTATTTACATGAACGTCGATAAGATTGTTATTAAAAAAAATCATGGTCGAGTACTTTTTAAGAAAAATATTTCTTACATATTAAATGTATATTATTTTATTTATATTACCTCTAGCATTCATCAAAATATTTTGTACTTATAGGTTATTGTTAATGTTTTAGTCCATACCCTTTCACTCATTCACTCTTTTCAAAATTAATTAAACCGTATAATTTACGCTTTGACGTATTGTTGTGACGGCGATGCGCGTCCAGTGATATCAGAGAAATAAACTAAACCACGACAATAGTGTAGCTAAATTGCCTATCCATAGAGCCGTGTTACAGTAATCCTATTATTGATAATAATAAATTTAATTTAAAAAATATCATGCTTATACACGAGCATAACACAATTAAGTCACGATATTAGATTAAATTCATTGTTATGCATGCACTGTAGATTATACTAAAGGCGGTTGACATGGAAATAAGCGTTTTGTTATGCTCACGACAAACACAATAAGTTGAAAACTTTTTCAACTCATCCTTTTGTCATATTACATATACAAGCGATGTGGCGGTGAGTGTCATTGTGTTTCGGACGCAGTGCACTGCGTACAAATCTACTGTTTTTCGTAAAAAAAAATATATATATATATTTATATTTATATTTTATATATATTTATATATACGTTTACAGAAATTTTAATATTTCCAAATGTCTTTGATAGATAAGTAAAAATGTGAATGCTTTTTTACGGTTTGTCTGATACAGTTTAATAATATAAAACGTATATCATACACAGGCCTTGATAACTACTGCAAGATATACGTCACGTTGTTAATTTATAAGTCACTCTGACTATTTAAACTTTAAACTGACGGTTATCAATATTTTAATATTCACATACCACCATTACCACTTACAAGTTTTCAACATTTTCGCCTATTACCTCTCCGATGATCTTTCTGCGTACTTCTGGTAGATATAATATACTGATCTAAATAATTCTAAACTTGAATACGCCACTATCGTTAAATTTATGATTCCACAGTTTGCAGAAAACCGCTGATCTGACCCGTCAATCATTTCAATATTACCTACGTTCAACGGTATATCCTAATAATGGCTCATGAAATCCGGTGACAAACTTTAGTCAAACAATCCTAATCCCACGTTGCCATCCCTTCGGTCGACCATATCCTGTTGCTCAGCAACCGTATATCACCACCGCGTTTTTGATACACAAAAGTGACCTTCGTTTCAAAGCGTTTAGACCTACAAAACAGGATAAAAATTGCGAATAATATATAGTAAGGAAAACAGATTTATATTTGTTAGACTGTGAAGTATATGTCAAACGATACACGTACAAATTACTCTAGTTTTTTAACATCCAAGTTTTAAGAAAGAAAATCTGAGTAAACCTTTTATTTTTCCCGGTAAATAATAAACATTTTATTCCTAAATTTGATACGAAGGCTTCGCATGAATTAATTTACTGATGATAAAATGGGTTATATAACATATGGTTAAAAGACAAATTCCAGTTATTTATAGGTTTTTAACTTCAGATTTTTACGATAAAGTGAATTTTAGTTGTTACTTTACACCTATAATCTCAGTACTCTTTGGAATATTAATTTAAAAAAATATAGTATATTATTATATTATATTATATTTATACTTATGTTTTATTATTATAAGTATAAAAATATGTACTTTATACACCGATAGCTTTTAATAAATAAATATATACATATTAGGAGAGATGATTAATGTGTTAACATAAAACTAACTGAAAGTTAATTTACGGTTAAATAATAATGTGTAAGTATCTACTAGTGCAAAAAAATTAAAGAAATACGTATAATATTATTATCTCGTCTACACTATATTAATTTATGTAGTAAAACTGTATACGGAATATGTATACACTTTTTACGGTTGTGTTTAATCTGTCGTACGACGTGAAACGATAACATTCACTAATTTTGAGCAATAGAGAGCGAATAGATAACAGATATATAAATGCAAACTTCCTATTAAGAATGATAAAAAAAATTTGCTTAGCAATATAAATATAATTTCCAAAAATAACTAATATTAAATATTTTCTTAATATTTATCAACGAAAATAAAACCATTTTTGTGGTTTAATTATAAAATAATACAATTAAACATATAATGTAAACAGATTAAGATCAGTTGATTAAAAAGTTATTTTTAATATAGTTGCCATTTAAATAGGAAATAAGTTGTTTATATATTATTCTATGAAACTTTAGAAAGACAATAATAAAAATGTATGGTACGCAAAAAAGATTTTCGTTTTTCCTAGTAACTCTAAGTATTTTATCTATAAAATATATTTCAAAAGGTATGGCCGATTAAATAAAATAAAAATAAAATATAAACTTCTCGAGTAAATAAAACGTAATAAGTAGAAGGTTTCGATTAAATTCATAACTATAAATTATTTTAACAAATAAAATGCGATTTTTTTCTTTTCGCTCGTCGCTTTGGCACCTGAGTAGAATAATACGTTCATTCAACCGAATTTATTACCATCTATGTTTTTATTTATTTTCAACGTGTTCGCGCGTGTATAACTAATGTCAGGGACTACAGATGTCTACGACATTTTATACGTATAAGTCGGAAATAAATCAACGATGTGCTGTTGATAGCAGTGTTACTATATTATGACGGACCTGACGAATGAGCTCCGATTATAGGTCAGGGTGAGACGTTTTATCTAATGATTATGTGTACAATGTCGTTGAACCGTGTTACCATTTTCGACTTGTCTAAAATAAATCAACCATACCTATCTATATAATTGTATACCGGGTAGGTACTATATCTTGTTATTCACATTTTAGAAAAGATTAAGTTGAGTGTTGCATATGAAATAGCCGTTTTTAAATTAATTACTCGCATTTTGTTCTCCAAAACTAAATATATAAATTATTATTATAACTTGACGATAATAGTATATTTTTAAAAATAGATTTTTCAAGAAATTTTTATACATCGTATTGTTATCATAGTTACAGATCACACAATACAATTAAACTTATACTAAAATAATGAATTTTAGATAACATACTTTCAAATTCAGGAAAATTTTCTAAGAATTATTATATCAAAGATTTATAAACTGTTGAAGTTTTATTTTTAAATTATTGAATTTTAGAAATAACTTCTTAAAATATTATAAATGAAAAGTATAAATTGCATAATACAGACGAGTTTGTTTCTTTAATAAATATTTTAAACATATTTATAAGATTATATATTAAGTATAATATATACATATACATATATATATATATATATATATATATGATCAAGTCGAAATTAAAGAAATTCAAGAGTGTGTGAAACAAAGATATTTTATCACGGGAAGTGGTACGATAACCGGTTAAAACTATTATTGTCTTACCGATAAAACGATAATAGTTTTTTCGTTTCGATAAAACCGTTGGAGGGTAGGGTATAAATACTAAACCCTAAAATCAAGGCATTATGAGGTGTTAAGTGTTTTCTGTAATTACGCATACAAAGCAATTTTATTTAGGATTTTTTAGCGGATACATAAGGTTTCGAACAGTAATACTGATTAAAGTGATAGGAAGCAATGGGTCGAAGACCATATAATATCATTGTTTATTGCAGACAAATACGATGCAGTCGAGTTTAACTTAAATTAGAACAAACCTAACGCATTGAGTGATAATAAAAAAAAAAAATATCATTTTCATCGCAAAATACAAGAAAAGGACATTGGGTACCTAATTATAATAATATTAGTACGTGTTTACAATGATGTTTAACTGTAAAAGTGTAAACTTTGTGAATTTGTTTATATTCGCAAACTTTTTTTAAGAATATATGTATAAACTCAGGTTTAAACATTTTATCAACGTCTTAATGACGAAAGAATACTCGTCCTTTTGTTCATGTTGTAGTGTTCTTACAATCAATCACATTCTGATCGAATGCAAAATATATGATTTGGAGATGAATAAATTCAGTATCACAAAAATTCTTGCCGAAACATTAAGCCCAAAACCAAACATCAAACCAATTTAATTCTATTATTTTTGGAAACACATTTAATAAGACAAATATAACGTTCAACTATAATCTTACGCGAAAAACTTTATTATTATATAAGGTGTAACAAGACTATTTGACAAACTTCCATTACAAATTTACAAATGTTACTATATTTGTTAAATAGTCCTATACACTATGTATTGTATGTTGTAAATTTAATTTTATCTCATATTCAATAGTTTATAAATTAAAAAAAAAAATGTTATCTATTATAAGCATCATAAACTGTGTACTTAAAATAAAAATATAAAGCATTGCCACGTCCAATAACCATAGATGTCATGGACTGATTATAATAATAAAACAAATGTTAGCATTATGTTTTGTGTAGAGTTGTTGACGTATAAAAATAACGAACTACACAAAACATATTTTCGCTATGCGCTGTAGTTCCAATTAGGGTGGTTGATTTTGTTTCGTTTTTAAATTAAACCTTATGATAATCATAGAACCGTGAGCATGAAAACGTGATTGTCGACATAAACTATATAATCTGGTATTATATTATAATATTTTTACATAGGAAAACGAAAAGTTTGCGATCTTTACTATATATGTCCGTCGCGTATATGCCGCCTTCTGGCAGTATCAGCCGTCTGGGGACATTACGTAATTCATAATCACACTTTAGTGTTTACCACTGCCCTGTAAAAATGTATATCATACTCAGATAAAAGATATAAATCTTCTGATAAAAAGAATGAAAAGTTAAAAAAGTATATATATATATATATAAATGTATAATATGTATGCATACACGGATTGCTTTCCCCGAGGGCTCAAACTTATTTGGTCATTTCGTCTTATATTCTTTTGTTCCTGCGATCATATTATATTTTATGTCATTTCTATTCGTCAGATCTACACATTTTATATAAAATATATATTTGTATAATAATAATAATATTATTATTTTGGTTCGAGGGAAAGATTTTTGTATTTTTATTTTTCATTTCAAATCGAAAGATATTTTGTGATTTATTTTACTTTTTATCCTCAAATCATTATTATTATAATCACGAACGTTATTCACTATAGACACGACATGTACTACGAACAGCATGAATATACATTATACATATTATATTATGTGTGTATTTGTGTAATAATAGAAAATTATTGTAGAAGGTACATATAAAATATGGCTCTTCTCTGAATTTTAGTAAATCTGAAAAAAATCAAACTGCATAGCACAGATATTTTAGAATATATAACATGCATATTATATACATAGCATGTGATAAAGAAAATATATATTTGAAGAATATTCCACAATCAGAAGAAAGAAAGAAATCTTCAGCTTCCAATATCAGTGTAATATTATATTATATTATATTATAATACGTACGTCGTCCACGTTATTATTTTGGAATCGTTCGGAAAATTAAAATACAGTTCTATATTATAGGAATGTCTTATACCTTGTATTAGGTGAAACAGTTAATAGCTTAGAAATAGATAAATTAAATAATGCGTTTATTAAAAGTGACTCAATTTAAACTTTTTAGTTGGTTAATGAATAGCCCTAAAACGTGTACGAGTTTGGAACGAGTATGAATGAAAATCAAACAACACGAATGATGTCCATTGTTGTGCTATTACAAATATTATTAGCGATGTCATAGATCCATATTTGCTTTTCGAAAAATCCACGTTATATATTTAGACGTATGTGAGAAATCAAAAGTAATAATATTTGTTTTATTTTCTACTGAAAAATAATATATGTATTTTTTTTTTATTGTTGCGTTCGTTGACGAAAATATATTTTATTATACAGAATGATTCACGAATCATGATTGCCGTGTTTTATCTTCGATAAATTCATTTATTAAAATTAAATTCTGATTCATGAACACCATTTTTATAATAGTTCATCAAGTTTTATTTTTTGTCAAATATTCTATCTAAATCTAGATTTAAACGCTTATATTTTTCTTAATATTGCTGAATTTATTAATAACGGTTTTAAATCAAATTTAAAAAATAATATGTAACGTTTAGACTAGTATTTATCAAACTTCAATAATTTGTATAAACTATAAAATGCTGTTAATGATATTTTTTATAATTTACAAATTATTGTAATATAGCCTCGATAGATTGAAACCTATTACTATGACTATTTGCCTTATTTCTAAGAAAAAAAAATCTAAATAATTTAGAACTATTCATTTAAATTTAAATTAACATAAGTGTACACAAATATTTAAATCGGAGTAGGTTTATGAAAATACCTATATGTATACGAGTAGTCTTTAAGTAAACTTCAAAATTCCAAAAATCAAGATTTTAATAAATACAACAAGGTTAAACGCTGAACGTGTTGTGGATCAACCTGTATAACTCTCTATACAATGTCTTTTATATTACACTGGAGCGGATCTACAGTGTTAATATTTCAGTTTCTTTTTTTAACGTTTCGACGTAAATATAAATACGTAACAGATAATTTCACTTTATTAAAGTAAACTAATTAGACCGAATAATTATGTTAGAGAAGCTGCGTAAGAGAAGTATCTCGCTAATTGGAGTGCCGGGAAATACGACTCCCGTTTTTATACGTTATACGCAGCATCAGTCACAACAACTATACCTACCTACTTCGTATTCGGAAATTGGTTTTTCTCGCTCTCTCGGACATTCTTTGTAAAAGTATAGTGGAATTTAGCAGGATTACATTTTTTTGAAAATTAATTTTCGTTTTTCCTATATTTTTTATTCTTCGGCTAAGCTGTGGACGATCGAGAGGTACAAGAGGGATATAGAGCCATTACTTAATGGAAAAAGTAGAAAAACCAGGACCTAGATTTTTATTATTGTACAATGCCATATATATGTATTTATTTATTTTATAAAAATATCATATTTTACCGAGGGATTTCGCCAATCTTCTTTTTATCACTCTAAGAAACTGTATTTTTTTCAGCACGAGTGCACGACTTTAATCCAAAACAGCGTTATAATATATATATTTATATATATACCTCAAAGCGACTGAGTGTTTTATTATTTTGTACAGAACATAACTATACATTGTATTACTTATTTAGTAATATATATTTACAAAGTTACAACATTGAGATGTGTTTAATCCAATACAGATATACAATATTAATATGTGTGTTTAACAAAAATTAAAACGTTGATGAGACATATGTATTATAATTAGTATATCAAACGATTCATATTCGATTATGTACAACACCTATTATATTTTGAATAATATCCGATTGTCAGTTGCACTCATTTTACTATAGTGGTTCTGTCTAAAACAGAGGAAGCGTGTCCAAAACAATTTTGAGATTGAGAGTAAAAGCGTATTTTAAGTATGCGTAAAAAGGACGTGCACGACGACGTAGAGTCCCGCACCTGTAGAATATACATAATATCGTGTTATACACGAAATTATATTTAATATGTATCGATTGAGAGGATCAATTACTAAATATGAATTTTGGTTAGACATCAAAAAGCATAACTGTCATAATACTATATATATATAACATATATGTATTATACAATATATAAATTATCAAATGAATTTAACTTAATCAAATTATTATATTATTTAACGTTAGGCTGTTTCATGTTATACGCCAAATAAACTTCTACCTACCTATAACATTTTATTTTGCGTATCTTAAATCAAACATGCTTTTTTGCTGCCATTCAAGAGATTTAACGGTTATCATATAATATATTGGATCTAAAATTTGACCTCTAAATTCTAATAATATAAACACGTTTAAAGTTGTAATAAATAAACACCAAGATTATCAAAATTCACAAAAGAGCTGTGAACTGATTAATACAGATTAATTAATACATTTAATGTGTGTCCACAAACATGAGCATATAAAATCATTTTCATAAAATTGGGCATATAATTGATAACACATTATCATATGATATTTTTACTATTTTTTTTCATTTTAGTATTCAGAATTTTTACATACAAGATTTTGATGTAATCCTTAAGACATAATAGTAACGTTATTTTTAATACAGTTTTAACCATTATAAACTATTGAGAATTTAAAAACATATATATATTTATAATGTCTCATTTATTGTCAAAATGGACATAATATAAATAATAATAATAAAATAACCAGGGACTAATATAAATATTATATTTTAATGACATTTTTAACTATTATTGGATTGTAAAATTTTTTATTTCTTTCTAACGCGATTATTATAATAAAATATCTTAAATTGGTTATTTTTTTTTAAAAAGAAATAGCGTGTGTGGAAATATTATAATATTATAAATACGAGCTATTTTCGGCGAAAATGTTTTTACAAATAAGTGCGCTATATTTTAGTATACGGTGGATTTATTCGTAAAAAAACGTGTATAGATTTAAACATATAGAAAACAATAATTATGGAAGAATTAAATAATGTATAACATTTAGAAAAATGTCATCAAATTGACACTGATTGTGTTCAAAAACAGTTTTGAGAAAAAAATAATAAACACATTTTTACACATGACTACTCTTACGGTACCTATATAAATGTTATAATATTATTGTGACTACCTAAAGTATGCAATATATATTACCGTTATTATTCCGATCGTCATCGTTGGAGATCTCGCTTAAACCGTAAGTACGCATTACAACACATTTATTCGGAATAATTGTTTAGGATAATTTTGAAAAGTTCAATAATTAAAGTAAATACATCTTTTTTGACTGATCGGAACTTTAAAAGTTTATTTTGATCTCAACATACTGTGCTTTATATATAATACTTGATATAATTCAACCATTTCATCTAGTGTATTAAAAAAAACGATTAAACGATTAAAAAAAAAAAAAAAAATTAGTCAAATATAAATTATTTTGAACAATCTGAACGGTAGGTTAGATTAACTGGTTTGTACTTATTATTGTTATTATACTCAACCGTTATTATTACTTTGTCAACATACTAGCAATACAGACACGATTTCATAAGAATTCTTTGGAATTTTTCGAGAAATCGCTTGATGGCGTGCAATAGGAAAAGTGTTTCTGATTTTCTTTACAGTACATGAATTAGTTATAAATAAATCTCATATTGTATTTTAATAATACATCAGAGTTGTAAAAAAATATATTGGCATCGACCAAAGTGACACAATAATAATATACCAAACAATAATGTTTAAAATACAATATAAAACCTCTATATAATTAAAAAAAAAAAACTATTTATATTTTATATTTTTCGTTTACACAAAATATATCCGAACTAAAATAGAAAATCAATTTAATACGCCTTTTAAAATATTTAAAATTAATTTGTTGGTTTTTGTAAACTGAAAAATTTCGATTATTTTTTTTTCCAATACAATTCAAAATTCAGCTATTTGTAAGATAAAACGGAAATGACCATCAACGTCGCATTCATCGGCTTTACATTAAACTAAATGACAGTTTTCTTTCATTATTATTGCGACTCAATAAATAAATTAAAATTAAATTCAACGATTAGGCGTTTAGGCGTTGGTAAATACTTACTGGTGTGAAATTGAATTGAATAAACACTCATATTTTAATATAGCATGGGTTTAACACCTTGTTTATCTAAACGATTATACAATATCATTCATCAGTACAAAGACATCCTGTGCATATTTACAAAGTAATATTATAAACAGTGTCGTGTATTATGCATAATCGTCGTGTGAAAACAAGCACAGCAAACCAGGTAATTTTATTTATACATAATTTAATATGATCATCGTAATTGCGGTGAGCACACACATAAATTTATTCTAGACTGTGCACGTCTTATAATAATTTTATTATTGTTTTCGAACGTTGTTGCATTTCGCTCGTCGTTGCTGATTAGTGATCGCGAGAACTGCATTTTTCTACATAATTCTATTCGAAGATAGTGCATTACACACACACACACACACACACACACACACACACACACACACACACACACACACACACACACACACACACACACACACACAAACACACACACGAGTCGCCGCAGCACGTAGAAAAGTAAACTTTCGCAAATCACCACGGCAACTCATTAAAATTATTTACGAAACTGTAATGAGTGAGGAGCAGATACTCGTAGACTTAATATTCGCGCCTGAGCTCGACAATTCGAAAGTTTGCGTTGAAATTACTTAAGCTTCGTAGAAGTTTTCTTCTTTACTCGCACTCGAATCTCTTCACACGTAAAGTGTTTAGGTCACGGTGACTTAATTTGATAACGAGACCAAAAAATGGTAGTACTATAAAACAATTTGTTATTATAATAAATTATAGGTACGATTATGCAGTAATATTATAAATTATTATTTTATGCCACTACTAAGAATCTTGTTGGATATAAATATAATCAAAATTTAAAATGTACGACATAGTTCATTATACACTTTCAATATATTTGAAAAACATAATTGAAAAAAATTGCCTACATATAGAATAATATATACTATTATGAAAATCAAAAAGTTTTTGAAATGTTAAAACAAAAATAAAATAAACTATAACAGGCGTAAATTTGAAACTATAGTTTAGATTTAGTTATCCCTCAATGTAATTGAAAAGTGTATTATTCTTCACCTTTCCAATTTGTTATCTTTCGTAATATATTAAGGCTTAGGCTTATAATTTTTTCAGTTTTCAAGAAATTCTTGATTTTCCCAACTATGATGGTAATATGACATAATTGGAAATATTCTATAGAGGTGTATATTTTTATATTTTCAAAATATATTAGATATGTTTGATATATAATATATATAGCCGACGCAATCGTCGTTGCGCTTCGCCAAATCGAAGTTATATGTTTTGGTATCCTTCGGTTATTGTATTAATCGTGATAACGATATTATATAATATCGACATCACTCGGTGTATTGTGAAAAACCATGAACGCAGCTAACCGCTGTTAAGGATTGGTGGTAATTATGGAGATATTATGGTTATTACCACAGTTTACCGACAACAGGGCGCTAGCCAAAGTGCGTGTGCCCACATAGACATTCGATTTTATAATATATACGATATCAGTGCAAGCGCAGCTGGTGCTTCTCGTACACGGTGTAAATTTGTCGTTAAACGAAACCAACGTTTGTACGATATTCGTGGTATACGTAGGAGGTAACATCGTACATGAACCCGTATCATATAGTAATCAAAAAAATGGTCCCACAGGCACTATGCCTTGATGGAACTTAGACCTCTTTTTAGCACTCTTGACAGATACATATCCATAATATACTCGCGTAACCGCCCGATACTAGAATTTATTTTATTTTACACCACGCGTGATCACGTCTTCGCCATCTAACGGTTTTAGTCATTTGGTTAAAATTCAAAAATTATCAACCGTAGTCCGTAGGTACTTGCAACTTTTTACCATTACAGATGTATACAAATAATACATAATATTAATATAGAATATATTATATTCTGTATGTAACAGTATTTTTACTAATACTTAATGTATTCTAATTTTAAATTATTGTCCATATTTCGAACCATTTTCACACTACTCTATACGTAGTAGTGGTATATAGTAAGTATTGACTTTAAATTTAAAATAATAATATGTGATAATTAAGAAATGTAAAGTTTTTGATAAAAATTTAATTCAGTATACCATATTGCAACCAGAAAAATATTATTAATAGTAATATATATAAATTAAAAAAATACTCTTAAGAAAAGTTGTTGAAACACTGTCTCTGATCATTCGTATACAATGATATATCTTTGAATTCAAATTTAACACATCCATCAGATTATAGCATACTCAACGACGAGGTACATTATTCAAAACATTTTTTACAGCACAGCTAGAGACTTCGATGTTTTTATTTTCGTATTTAATTGTAGTTTATGTTATATCAATCATCGACATATCTCAATGAGCTCTGTGTTTCCTTCAAAATGTCATACATGAACATTATTAACATCCATGTCGAAGTTCTTTTATTTATTTTTCATATGAGTGATAGATATCAAAAAAATAATAGGTACTACACCAAATTCATTTAACATAACCAACCGCGAAACTCGCCGTTTAAAACTGCCAAGACTTCCTCCATATTGACATGTACAAATTCAGCGGAGGGCAAGAAAAACTATAATAAATCGATATTTTATATTTAAAGGGAATATTATTAATAATTTGAAATTAAAAAAATACAATAAATATGATTATAAATTTATTGAATTTATCAAAGAGTATAAAATATATGTATAATAATAATTATTTTAAATATATTTTATTATTAAATATAAAAAAATGTAAAGCAGAACACAATTAATTATTAACAATGGTTATATTTTTAATCAAGGTCTTCGTAATATGAATAGTATGATAGTATGATAGTATGATAGTATGATACATTTAACTAACTTAACAAACTAACCATCCTTAAATGTCGACTAAATTAATTTTATTATTTTTTAAGTAAAGAAGTAAACTTTATATTTAACTTCAATCATTGGCTAATGATACAATTTTTTTTCACAATACTGTATTATAAGTAATTAATAATATTATACCTGGTATATGAGAAGAAGATTGAATTTAAATACATATGTTTTCTTATTAAACTTAATTAATACGTTTGAAATATATAATGGGAATATAATAATATATTATACAAATCGTTTTTTTTAAATACAATTCTAATTAAAGTGGAAACGCTTAATAATTAACAAATTTCTAGTAATATGACAATTTTCAAAGGTAAAATAATAATAATAAGAAAAATATTAAAAAACCCAAGAAGCAATTTTTAATCGAATATTTGTCTTTCCCAACTTCTTAAGTCAAATATTTGAATATGAAATAATTAAAAAAGTAAAATAAAAGTATTCTTTGTTATTAAAAAAAAACTTTCACCGTAAATCTTCGAAAAAATAAACTTGCATACACCGAAAGCCTTACATATTGTATTATTTTTTTTAATAATTCATCGAAGTTAAAGAAAACAAAATTAATATTTTTTTTTCATTTGAAGTTTTCCAATTTAATATTTTCCACGACGCATATATTATACACAATGCATTTCCCTGTACGATACTAGCTAATAATATTATAATATTAAGTAATATAATAAACAATGTATTATTAAAAAAATGTCTCTACTTTTGTGATGTATTTATATTGAACGACATAGTATAAAGTTAAACGCAGTTTATGCTTATATTATATTATATGATATACCTACTTATTTGTTATTTGATTGAATTTAATGACATAAACTAATTAAATTACTACTGTATACTACAGTACTAGTATTTGAACAAAATTAAATCTATTTTAGATTGTACACGGAGGAAGATACGTAATGCATTTACGACGATGTACGATGGGTTAGGCCAAGTTTTTCAGCAGAAAGTGTATTTCAAAAGTTTTATGTGGCAAGTTTCTAGAACGAAAATTGTACATGGCCGATGGGTTTCTTTTGAAATGGGTAGTTTTTTAGTTTTAAACGGAATTTCGGCGAGCGCAAAAGAAGAAACAACTTACTGAAAAATTAAAAAAAACCTACAAATTATCAAAATGAAGGTTATATTTTGTTAGGAATTGAAAATTTATAAATCTTCACACTTTATGAAATTTTTGATGCAGAAAAATATTTAAAATTATACCTATTATGTTCTAATATTTGTAATATATATTATGATCATAAAATTATCATAAGCTGTACTAGATACTCGTCACTATTTTCTATTATTATAAAGTATTCGTAGTTTGTATAACATAAAATGCAGTTATTTAATTATTGTATGTATTTTCTTATATGTCATTATATTTAAAAATGTTAAGTAAGTACCTATGCGGATCCTATAGATGAGACATTTTCTTTATTGAACCATTGCAAACAAATATAATTGTAAATATGAAATTCAAACAACGATAAAACATAAACGAGAAGAAGCAAATGCTTTTGCTAAAATATTTCCTACGAGCACTGTTATTCCGTCATCACGACAAAATATTACATCGAGTACGATATGCCGCCGTTAGCGGAGTATGTGAGACATGTTAATATCGATGTCAGAACTCCGTTTAGTCGTCGAATCAAAAGCATCCGATCTAATATTATAATAATTTAGTCAAACAAAAGTATTTATTTTTTTCGAGATTTACTGATTCCCCATAAACCGTCATTTGACGGTTTCATTTTCTACAAACGGTCTCGGGTGACGTAATATTATCACAAATAATGCTCTATGTCCGCATATACAGTAATGGAATGTATTAGGTAATTACTAATTAATATGGATGATTCGCCGTCCTTACCTCCTTTTTTATACCAACCTTTTTAATAAAGTAGAACTAACAGTTAATTCATACTTTTATAGTATGCCTAATCACACACTGTAATAACCAATGATCTATGAAATACAAAGACACTTATTGCCGACATATACGTGCAAGTATACAAAATCTTAAGAAAAAAAAAACTATTTTAGTAACAATATTAGAACGTTTAATGATATGATTTTGATTAATACTTAATATTATCTGAAATCTTGAATAATTTAATATTTCTATACAGTATGAATACGTTTTAACGTGATTCAATCATAGTTTAAAGATTTACAATGATTGTTCCGTTTGTGAAAATTAAGATTTTCCATAAAATGTTAAAAAAAGAACAAAGGTCCCTAAAACGTTTTACCTATTTCATCGAATCTGATTTAGTACTCTTTACTGTATATGCAATTCAATTTATTTGACATCCCGCTTAATCCCATTAAACTGAAGTTCCATTTTGACTTTGACGTTATATCCTTTTTCGCCATGCATAATATAACGCATTCAACTAACATATGTAATATGTTAATATTTTTTTAAGATTATATTTATAACCAATAATAAAAAAAAAAAATGTACTCAAAACATCACACGGTGGGGTGTAAGCTTTTTGTGAAAGTTTATACAGTTACGTTTTTATTTTATTATTTTTTCTTTTGATCTGGAAATTATGACGGAATTTTGTACAAGAATAAATTATGTTTGCAGTACAATTTGGATGAAGATAAATATTTGTGTACAAAAATAAATACATTTATAAATTATTGATTTCTAAGATTTTTCCTTGACAGAATATGACGAGATTAAACTTAAATAATATTATATGATTTGTCTGTATAACTAAGTTTAATTTCCATGAATAACTTTAAAAAACATATTAACACATATTAAATATGATTCAAATATTAATAAACTACGATAAAATTATTAAAGGAATATTTAAAATCCAAATTTCAAACAATAATATATTATTACAGTTATCGCAGAATACAGAAATGTAATACACATTCACTAAAATCTTACAGTATATATATTTAATTTAATTTGTTTTTATTTTATCATAAAAATTATAAAATAAATATATTATAAAATAGTATTGAGATTCTTAAAATAAATCTTTGACTAATAATTGCAAGGCATATGATACACGAATCGATTGAATAGACAATATTTTAGCTATTTTGAATGTCATTTTTTTGAAAAACAAAAAACATTATTGCAAAATCCATTTACATCCAAACATCGCTGATCATTTAAAATTCTGAAAGATCTGTTGATAGTACCAAATACTGTTTATTTATATAAATCACATTATCTAGTTGTAGTTAAACAAATAAATACAATTATTTTATGGAAAAGTAAAAAAATGTTTAATATATTTTTAATAAATAAAACAGTTTATCACTTAAACAGTCGTAATTCAATTAGAACGTAAATTGAACATTTTATAAATGTTATAAGTACTACCAAGTTAGTCAAACTTATACAAGTCAACGAGTAATGACATTTTTTTGGAAAATAACGGATTGTTATTGCAGAAACCATAAGTAACTTATTAATATAATTTAATTAAAACTTATATTTATTTAGTTCCAAAAAAAAAACTAGTCACTCCTAATCATATTTAATAATGAACAGTTAAATGATATTTTTATCAGAAGAATAGCAACAAAAACACTTGGGTCAAGTTAAATGCACCATATTTTAGAATGTATAACAGTAACTATTACGGATCATAATTAGTAATCGTCCATTTTCTCAGGAAAAGTAAATTATAAAATATATAAAACTTGATATTTTTATTTCCAACCTGAATGCACAATATATCAACGAAATATTATTATAATAAGAATATATAGCTGGTGCAATAACGTAACTAGGGAGATGTTGAAATGGGTGATATATCATCTCGAGATCTTTTTTTTTTTTACATAATATGTTAGTTGATTAAAAAGAACTAAATATATTACTATAAAAAATATATATAATGTATGAATTATTATAAATTAAAAGGTATATATTTATATTTGTTTTACTCCGCGCTTAACTTAGACGATTATGAAATATAAATATCCCCCCCCACATCACACACACACAAAATGGTCATAATTATTCCACTGAGCTGATGTATAAGGTATAACATAATTAATTTACACTCTTGTGTGGGAAAACCAATAATTTATTATTTATTCAAGTAATTTATACATTTATTTTTAAATTATTAAAAATATAGCAATTGTATTATAAAAATTGAATATGCACGTGTGATAAAAAAAATTGAATAACTTAAAGGTGTAGTACATAGATTTTTGACTTTTTAAAACTCAAACATCGATTAAATAGTTCTAATTATGATTATTATAAAAGTAGTATAAAAAATATATAAACATATATAAACTAGAATAAACAAGACGATTTCAATGAATTTTCCCATAACGATCTGACAATGTATAATGACAAAAAAAATTAATTCAATAATATAATAATAAACAAAAATAACAATTTGAAATTCAGAAAACAATGACAAATTAAATCTATTAAATGATGTCTACCCTATTAATTTTAAACTTTATTGCGGCGAAACCTTGATAATTGATTTACTTTTCGGAAACTCAAGTATGGCAACATATTTGAAATATAATGTAATCGATAAAATACATTCAATTTATCAATGGTCTATAACCATAAAAATCAAATTCGAAAATTGACAAGATTCAATCGAAATAAAAATCAAATATTAATATATAATAACATTTTTTTTTTTTTGCGGCGTTTTAATTTAAATTGATCTTACTTAAAATTATCGTAAGATACATAACTACGTAATTAAAATCTAAAAATTGATAAAAAGAAAAAAAGCCGACAGAAAATTTACCAAATAATAATAATATCAAATTAAGAAAAAAAATAAGCCCATTTGCTGGATTCCAATATTTTCTTTATTATTTCCGATGGCATTTATTGCATTACAATATTTTTACCATCTTAATCCAACCTCCTGAACCGTTATCAGTTATAGATAAATAAATAAATTGCTAAGACACCTTTGGGTCATATTTTAATGAATTAATTGATTAAATTCAGTCTTTTCTGAAATAACGTGATAACTCTTACACATAATATCTTTAAACGTTTTTTGATTGATCAGTTTCAGGATTTAATATTTAAATAATTATAAGATTCAATACGCACGAACGTACATTTGTTTCGTTTTTAATATCGACAATTTATTGGAAAATAACCTTTTTTTTCTAGTTCATATTATTATTTATCAACTTTTTTTCGTTGTTGTCATTAAAAAATATCGTGATTTTATCATTATTCTAATCGTATAAAACATTGAACATTTAACGAAATTCGAATATTATTGTTAAATTTGTACATAATATTTTGATTGTATTTCATTGTTATATTATACTCGTATCATGTACTTGCAGTTGATTTTTAACATACAATTTTATTTTGATTTATTCGCCAAACGTTGGTTATTTCATTTATCTGACACGTGATATGTCAACCTAAATTAAATTCGAATTAATAATAAAAATTGTATTCCCGTTTTTAATATATTATAATAATTTATCTAATTTGTTTAATTATTTTAAAAATAATAGATTTGAGATTTAAAATTGTTGTTAAAGCTACGTTTAGTATATACTATTCAAATCACTATGTCCACATATGTCTTATTATTCAAACCATTTACTCGAAAGTTTTAAATTATCTTTCTGTACAACGTCAACGTGTTGACGCTATTATTTAAATACAATTTATGTTTTTATTTTGTCTGAACATTTTTTTTTCAAATGTCAACTCAACAAAGAAATATTTTGTTTAGAATTACTATATTATAGCATTTAAACATTAAGGCTCTCAAAAATAATATTTTACCGAAGTAGGTAACTGATGTATGTATATAATAATATATAGCATATACCAATACAATCTATATACCTATTATAATTATTAGATAATATATTTGTACTCGTATGCTTTTTATAATATTAGAAACTAATATATTAAATTTAATGAATTTTCGTATTTTTTATTAATAATTTCTAAATTATGCCTTTGTAAAGTCCCTTAAAACGAAGATATAACACAAACTCTTAAGAATATTTATGATCTAACTTAGATCTAAGAATAACAATATTGTTAAGAACATGCATACATTTGCTTTTTTTCTAAAAATTTCTATTATATTAAGAAATTATAACTTGCAAATATGCAATGGAATTTGTAAATTAAATCTGCCATATATTTATATTTTACTATAATAATATAGTATTATAATATTATTATAAATATTTATACAATTAATAAATAAGATTGAACACTAAACATTTTTTTTTATCTCAAATGTTTTTTCATCAATTTTTTTTATCCAATACTTTTTTTTTTTAATTAGTTAATATAGCAACATATGCCATCAACACAACAGTATTGAGTAAAGGCCACTGAACTATTTATTTTTTTTTTTGTATTTAGTTCAGTGGTGAAGGCATTAAAACAAATTATTTTTAATCCGTCTAACGTTTTTACAATCGTTTACAATAAACAAATTTGGTATTTGATGGATTTAGCACACTAAAGTTAGATACCAGACACGGTTTTATTTTTTAGCTTATACATTATAATTAAAGCCTTTCAAAATTATGTGTGAGTTACTAGTTTTGTAGTTAGTTATTCAACATAATAATACGTTCGTAATAAGGATTACAAATAATATTACTATTTTTTTACAAACTTATTCTTTCTCATGCTGAAAATACGTGAGCCGGAATAGTAACTTGTGAATTTTTGAACTTTAACTACAAATCAATGGTTTTAAAAATAATAAATTATAACAAATATATTTTATGAGTTAATAAGGGTAAACCGTAGGTATTATATTTTAAAATAAAATGATTTATATTATTATATTAAAATTTCATGTAA